>NC_141029.1:20629000-20780500 GCF_052040795.2 Danio rerio | reverse complement strand
GCTTGTTTTAAATAAGTAAATTAAACAAACAGTAAATATCATTTTTTGAGTGTGGGTAGGTTTAAGGGTGGGTTAATCACTAGGTATTCACATTTAAATTAACAATTTAATTATATACGTAAGTGTTTTAGGTTATTGTTACAGTCACCAACGATACTGCCACCAAATGGACTACAATTCATAGCATGCACTGCGCACACAATGGTTCCTGTTTGATTGCAAACACTTACAGCTGAATGCTGTGCTAACAATTTGGGTTTTTGCACTCTCAGGTCATCCAAAATGTATATGACTTTTTTGTTTTAAAAAATAAATTGTCAAAAAAAAAAAAATCTACAGTTTTATTTGAAACGTTGATGTACAGCTTGGTGATTCATACAATTCAAGGCAATAAGACATTGAGAGTTAAAAAAAAAAAAACTAAACAAACAAAAATCGGCACTAATACTTTCAAAAACAAAATGTAAAATTTTAAATTAAGTAAATTTTAAGTAAATTGAACATAAAGCAATTAAGCTGCCCCCCCCCCCCCCACCCCCCCCCAAAAAAAAAAAAAATTAGTAATTGTGTTTTTTCAGCTAATTTTAAATAAGTAGTTTGAGAAAACAGCGAACATAATTTTCTGAGTGTTAATGTAAGAAACTGCAGGGTTCCACACAATTCCCTCATGTTGTCCCAAAACAAATTGATTAAGTTAGCGTAACGTGTGGATTAAACATTAAACAAACTGTCTGAAAAAATCTTAAGAATTTGGTTGTTGTTGTTGTTTTTACTTGTTCGAACTACTTATTTAAAATGAGTTGAAACAGCACAAGTCTTGAGATTTCATTGGGACAACTTAATTGTTTAATGTTCAGTCCACATAACTTAGTTAAAAGTGTTAAGTTAACTTAATCGATTTGTGTTGAATGAATTGTGTGGAACCCTGCATTTTTTACAGTGCAGCAAAAGCAGGTTTTTTTAAGTGTACAGTGAACACACCAGCTCTAGTAACCTTGTGAGGGGTCACACTGTGCAAGCTGAAGCTTTGCCAACTGGGCAGAAATCATAGCATTCTGAACCCTTTCCAGAAGCACATGGCAATGAAATTGGGCTATGCAACAGAAAACTCATTTTTTTTTAAAACAACATTCTCTGTCTTGTTCCAGGACTCCTGCCTTTATATGACACCCAAATGAAGGTTTTTTTTTTTTTTTTTTTTTTTTTTTCAGCTAGAAGGATGATGTCTTCTGTGCCTTGGAGCAAAATGCAACATCTTCCCTAAATTAGAAACTAATGAGATCCTGCGTACACTGTAAAAAATGATTAGTTGACTTTATTTAAAATAAGTGAGAAAACCCATTAATTATAAAACAATTAGTTGACTTTATCCTAATAAGTGAGTAAACATGTTACCTTAACAATTTTACGTATAGTTGAAGTCAGAATTATTCCCCCTCCTGTGATTTTTGTTTTCTTTTTTAAAATTTTCTCAATTGATGTATAACAGTGCAAGGAATTTTTAACAGAATTTCCGATAATTTTTTTTCTTCTGGAGAAACTCTTATTTGATTTATTTCGGCTAGAATAAAAGCAGTTTTTAATTTTTTAAATACCAATTTAATGTCAAAATTATTAAGCCCCTTAAGCAATATTTTTTTTGATTGTTACAGAACAAAACCACTGTCTGTATACAATGACTTGCCTAATTACTCTAAGGGCGCACTCACACTATGCTATCCGAACTGTGTCCAGGCCCATTTCCTGGATTGTTTGAGAAGTGTGAGTGCTCTGAATAGGGCTCAGGAACGGTTCACTTGACCTGCTCTGGCCCGGTTGGAAGAGGTGGATTTATTAATCATTCTTACTGTTCAATGAATGCAAACTGTCGTAGATTAATAAAGACCCAATCCCCTCACTGCACGACTGCTGCACCTTCAGCAAACCTCCTAATTCCTGCAGCACAAGGAGTTTATGATTGTTTATGAGCGTCAAAGGCAACTGTACATAGTGTGAGTACACCCTAACTCATCTAATTACCATAGTTGAGCTTTAAATTACACTTTAAACTGAATACTAGCATCTTGAGATATATGTAGTAAATTATTTACTGTCATCATGGTAAAGAAAATAAATCAGTTATTAGAAATGAGTTATTAAAACTCTTACTGTATGTTTAGAAATGTGTTTAAAAAAATCTCTCCGTTAAACAGAATTTGTGGAAAAAATAAACAGGGGGGCTAATAATTCTACCTTCAACTGTAAAGGTGTCACAGCCGGGCCAGGTCCTTCACATTCACAGTCATTTGATTCACCCCGTTCACTGCAACCAGAAAGTTCCCCGTCACCTGAATACTGATCATCATTCCTCACTCATCACTCCAGACTATAAATACCTGCATGCTCCCTCACTCAATGTCCGCCCTTATCGCATACGAGAAGGATGTACTCTTACTGTTAGTCAATTCTTGTTTGAGATAGTTTACTTAGCTTGTCTGTTCCAAGTATAGTGTCTTCATCTCTCCTAGTGTTGGTTCCAACGCAGGCTCATCCTGAAAACGTACCACTGTACACATTTTTAGAGTGTGACAAATACGTCCAGGAGGTACGTTTTTTTGCAGTTTTTGTTTTCACAAATCCACCAGAGGCTGCTGTCGACTGACCGAATGACCCAACCAAAAGTGTTTTTAAAAATGCAGATTGACCCAGATTTTCAATAATTAAAATTCCAGGAACCGCAATAATCAAACTCTTGGGAACAACTGTGGTCGGAACCAAAGTTCACAGTTCTGTGTTCTCTGAACTCCTCTCAAGCGGTGGACTACTTCATTCTGATTGCTTACCGCCGAACCGCGTCATGGCCAATGAAGACGCGCCGCTGTTTCTCGCCGCCGGTTCTCGTAAAAAAAATGTATGAGTTCTGGCTACTTTGACGCTCTCGCCGCTTTCGGTTTGTGATCGCTCCTCAGTTTGTGAAGGATTCCCCACGTTGTCGCTCCACCCCTCCTCCTTTCCCCGCTCCTCAATTTGTGACATAGATATATACACTAGATATCGCATAGGGACCCTGAGCATGCGTCTATAGCGCTGCCACATTGGTACAGTGCTCCCAGGACAAGTGTCATTCAACCGCACTAGTCAAGACAGTGTTATTACGTGAAGATGCAGGACTTTAGCGCTGTCTACGGGTGTAATAACAAGCAAACAAAGAAAACAGCACAAACGCAGAACATTTCATAGGTAAGATTAAGTTTTTTACGTTTTTGTATGTTCTGAAATTTGTGCTAAACAGGTAGGGTTATTGATGATAACAGTCACTTACTGCATTCATCATAAGGCAAAGCAGCACCAACTCGCACTAAACACTCGGCTTATGCTAGTTTTGTTGAATAAAATCAGCAAACAATGCAAAAGAAATGACAACGAGATGCTGCGCTGCCAGAAACTTGTATTATTGTCGGCTAGTGAATGAGTCGTTCATAACGGAGATTCATTCACAAACAAATCCCTCCCTCCGTCAGTATAAGAAGTGAAAGCAGGAGAGGAGGAGGTGTGTTTCAGGACACGAAATATATCAAATTTAACAGGGAGGGTGGATAGTACATTTCTGTACACACAAACACAAGCTTTTTGTGAGGAATGCCCGTGTGATCACTGATCCATCAATGTAGAAAAGTGATGTAAAATCATAATTTTCATAATAATAATTTTCATTAATTGCATACCAACATCCAGGAAAACTCCCGATCATAGATATATGTGTATATGTGTATATCTCTGGCTCTTCAACTGGGGGCCCCGTCGATGATCCCTGCAGCGGGGCCTCCGCATTTTGCGCTACGCCCCTGGGTATAGAGGGATAAGTTTTCAGCCTATGTTGGTTGGTTCCCTCATGGTTGTGTGTACGTGTCCTGTCGTCATCTGTGTTATCCATCAGTCTCCAGTTCAGACCATCCTAGTTGCTCATCATCGGCAAGTTAAAAGACTTTACCTGTTTACCATCTATCCTCTTTACATCATATTTGCAAAAAAACTCACTCGGTTCTGGTCTAAGTTCCCCTTCTGTGACTAAATGAACTATGTGCATAATTATACAAAAATTAAATTAATTTATTTAAATCAAACTAAATTATTAATACAAAAGTAAATCAACTAACAATGTCTAAGTTACAACATGCTTACTTTTTTAAGTAAAGTCAACTTGTCGCTTACAATGCAATGGGTTTGTTTACTTTTTATAATACGGTTTAGAGTGAAATTCATAAATTGGCGACAATGTCGATGGATAATTGACAGTGTGCACGTAAAATGCCAACAAGTGTTTTTTCAAAGGCACACAATCAAGCTCAAGCCTGGCAAATGAACACCTCCAGCTGCTGGAGTGCAAGCCTTTTGCCAGTGTGCTGATCTGCTCATTGTTTGATCTTCTGGATTGTGCAGCTGTAAACCCGAATCTGCTCTTATTTAGTGTGTTTATGTCTCCTTCGCACATGCTCTCTGACATATGGTACAGATGTGACAGATAATGAACATCAAAGACTTCATAAAGCTGCCATGTTCCTGCTTTTGAACAGGGGAAACCTAATTAAAACATTTATCATTGTAGATACTTTTTGCATTAAACGAGTTGTTAACCAATATTGTCATAATCTATTAAGGCTGTGTATTGATGATAGCATTTCTGGAGGAATCTTGGTAACACCTTACAGTAACAATACATAAATAATGATGTGTTAATATGCTAAACATTACATTATTATGAACTAATGATAAGGAAAGGCATGTGCTAATCATGATGAACTAACTTTAACTACAACATGATTCACAAGTTCATGTGTAAATAATGGCTACCCTAATTACATGCTGTTAATTAATGTATTGATTAACATTTAAGTTACATAACCTGTGAAATGTTACCAACATGTACTCTATTAAAGTATAATTATGTCATGACTTTACTTGGACTGGCACATCACCATTACTCATCCTTAACTCCGGTCTTTAAACTGTTCATGTTGATGTTAACAGAACACTTTTCTATTGTTATTCAGTGTAAACGCACTAGTTGGACACGGTTTACATACCTGTCAACCCTCCCCTTTTTCCTGGGATTCTCCCGTATTTTACTGTTCTATCCCGCTATGATCCCGTAAAGGTATTTTCCTGTATTTCTTCCGTATTTTTAGTCTTTCTCTGAAGGGTGGCAATAAACATTAAGGGCTCTATTTTGACGATCCATGCGCAAAGTGCAGAGCGCAGGGCGCAAACGCATTCAGAGCGTGTCAGAATCCACTTTTGCTAATATAGGGACGGAAAAATCTGCTTTGTGCCCTGGCGCATGGTCTAAAAGGGTTGAGTTTATTTTCTTAATGAGTTATAGGTGTGTTTTGAGAATAAACCAATCAGACTCTCATCCCCCATTCCCTTTAAGAGTCTGTTGCGTCGCGCCAGACTGATTTGTTATTTACATGGCGGAAAAACTGACGCTTCACTAGCAGGTAAACAGTTAAACAGCATCTGCAGCATGAGAATGAGAGATGAGCCTCCTCATTCTCTACTTTCGCTTTCACTCTCGTGGATAGGGAAACCTTGTACGCACAGACATCAATAAGCCTATAAATAATTAATTTTGTTTGTTAAGCGAAACGATTTGTCTCAAAATTATTTCTATCACAATCAGGTGATTGTGGAAGAGATGAGTTTTTAATTGTTGTTTAAATGATACTAGTGAATCAGCAGTCCATGTCGATAATAATTTCAAGACAAAGGGCCCTATTATATACCCGGCGCAATGTGGCGTAAGGCGAGACAAAATTGTTGCTAGTTTCAGCTTGGCGCAAGAGTCGTTTTGATGTTTTGCACCACGCTGTTTAAATAGCAAATGCATTTGCGCTCATATGTGCGCCCATAGGCATTCTGGTCTAAAAAGGAAGGCGTGTTAAGGCGCATTGCTGGAGCGTTGCTATTTTGAGAAACTATAATAGATTTTTCAATAGACCAGAACAAAGCCGGTCTATTGTCCAGCGCAGAGTGCGTTAGTTATGCGCCTCGCTTACACACTGCTTAATGCACAGAAGATGTAGAGCAGGGGTGGCAAACCCTGTTCCTGGAGAGCCACCATCCTGCAGATTTCAGTTGGCAACCAATATCAAACACACCTGCCTGTTAATTATCACGTGGTGTTCAGGTCCTAATTAATTGGTTCAGGTGTGTTTGATATGGGTGGCAACTGAAAACTGCAGTAAGGTGGCTTTTTCATATGAAAAAGAATTCAAATACACAGCATGTGTATTTGGATATATAACTCAGTTTTTTTACCACACTTCATTATTATTGTTCATTTATTCGTTTGCTAGAAATTAGAACTGAAATAGTTTTGAAACAAATCTATGCACTTAACAAACAATATTAAATATTTATAGGCTAATTGTTGTCTGTGTGTACAAGGTTTCCCTGTTCATGAGAGCGAAAGTGAAAGAAGATAATGAAACGCCTTATCTCTCATTCTCGCACTGCAGATGCTCTGTTTAACTGTTTTCTTGCTAGCTCAGTTTTTCCGCTTACAAAGTCTGCCATGTAAATAGCAAATGCGCTATGGCGCGACGCAACTGGCTCCTATAGGGAATGGGAGATGAGACTCTGATTGGTTCATTCTCAAAACACACCTATTACTCATTAAGAAAATAAGCTCAATCCTTTTAGACCATGTGCCATGACGCAAAGTGGATTTTTCCGTCCCTATATTAGCAAAAGTGGATTCTGACATGCCCTGAATGCGTTTGCGCCCTGCACTTTGCACTTTGCGCATGGATTATCAAAATAGAGCCCAAAAAAATCACTAAATATATTCATCCATTAATTTGTTTTTCGGCTTAGTCCCTGTATTTTTTTTATTTGATTTGTTACGAAGGTTTTAAATGTTGGCCTTACAGGATGTAAATTCAGAAGAGTCAAGCTTTTAATAGGAAACTTGTTAAAACTTGTTTTTTGATCTAGATGCTAATGGTCTAATCTGGTTCAATAATTTATGCTATGCTAAGCTAAGCTAAGCTAAAAGTGCTCTTGCAAGACCCAGATATTGGGTGTTTGTTCATGCACTTTCATAAATTAGGGAAGTGATATTGAAAGACCAAATTCTTGTTTTTTTGTTTGTTATTTATTTTTTGTGACTAATATTTTAGCAGGTGTTGTATATGGATCTGAGGTAGCCAAAACTTTTATTTGTCTTTCTTCTTTTTAGAAGTGATCTAAATATTCCTGTCGGAAACAGATGGAAAATTCACATTTCTGAACTGTTGTTTTGTCCTCCTGCTCAACGTAACTGAAAATTCAAGCAGTGTCTGGTTTATTAGAAACTATTCTTAGTTATGATGTCAAAGACTGCAGACAGGGGAAATATAGGTCTGTTTCATGCTTTTAAGAGCACTCTGAACAACTGGGCGCTGCAAACACATAATGTGATATAACTGCTTGGCAGATAAAAAAAAATCAATGGATGTAGAAATCTGCTTCTTGCAGTATTTTACCACAGAAAGATGTTTTTAAGCGTAATGTTATTAAGGATTTTTAAAAAGCCCTTTAGTAAAACATGTTTAGTAAAACACAAGTTTAGGTTGCCAAGTAACTTGCATGATGAGACGCAGGAGACACAGCCAAACAAAGTAGTTTTGTGGCACAAAAGTGTTCTTGGAGTTTTAAAAGATAACAGCTGAACCACTGAAGTCACATGGAGTGTTTTTACAAGGTTTTGTTTTTTTTCTAGACCTTAAATCCCTCAAGTTGTTGTTGTCTATGAATATGAGAGCTTTTGGATCTCATCTAAAACATCTTCATTTGTGTTCTGAAGATGAATAAAAGTCTCACTGGATTTATACAACATAAGAGTGAGTAAAAACAAAGGTTTCATTTTGTGTGAACTCACCCTTTAATACAGAATGTGCACTCACTTATGTTTGTTTATTGGCTGTTTAATGGCATCTTTAACTGTGGCTCATCTGATTAGAATAAACTGCATTCAACTTCTTGTGAAAACTTGTACTCAATTGTAATAAAAACATACTTGTGGTATACTTTAAAATCATTGAAATAAATATAAAAATGATAATGAAATAAAAGTGTTAAGTGTACTTAAAGACTTAAAGAAACGTGGGCAGCGAGTTTTTCCTTAAATACCCATTAGCCTTGGCCAGAATGAGAAATCTTCACCAAACTCCTTATAAGCTCAGCCCGAAGTAACCATTAAAAAACCTTGGGAAAAATAACACAAAAAAAGTCTGTGAATCCACAACCATTAATCCAATTCACTTGAAATTTGGCACGTAGCATGTTTGTCCAAGGTGCCACTTGTGTCTTTGATCTCATAAAGCATCACCGCAACCATCAGTTAATGAATTTTGGTATGCATGTTTGACTCATGGTCCAAGAGGCCCAAGTACAGTATATATCACTTTGGGCGGGCGACCTGCAAGTGGCATGAGCACACCACAACTATCGTAGGTTGGGAGAGCTCCGAGTGGGAAGGCTATTACTGTAGTAGGTTGGGTTAAGGCTACAGAGTATCAAGTACACATCAATATAGTGCTATTTATGTGCCACTTTACAAAAATAATTACAATCTTTTCTTTACTGCAAGGGTTAGGTTTAGGGTATGAACAGTGAGTCATATACAAGACATTATATCAATCAATCAAAAGTTACAGGAGGTTTGTAGCCCACTTGTAGCTCAAGTTCCAGCCACCCAAACCTCTCTTAAAAAGATGTGCCTCAGCCTACATTTTTTCAACATGTAAAATATGTTGTAACAGGTACATTTCATTGCATGTTTCAGATGAAAAATCCAATAGAGGGTGCTGTCTAGATTTTTATGAGTCTGAAAAACATCACTTAGGGTACATTTTGGGTCACACTTTACAATAAGGTTCATTAGTTAATGTTAAGTAATGCATTTACTAACATGAACAAACAATGAACAATACATTTACTACAGTATTTATTAATGTTAATAAACGTTAGTTAATGAAAATACAGTTGTTCATTGTTAGTTCATGTTAACTCATGGTGCATTAACTAATGTTAACAAGCATGGACTTGAATGTTAATAATGCATTAGTAAATGTTCAATTATGATGAATAAATGCTGTACAAGTGTTGTTCATGATTAGTTCATGTTAGTAAATGCACTAACTAATGAACCTTATTGTAAAGTGTTACCACATTTTGTTTCATTGTGACATACACCTTTTTGGTGCTTCCTTTGGTTACTCCACTATGTAACCATAGCTTTCTGCCACAAGTAGATGTCATCAGGAGGTTCCCAAGAGGTTCCCAACCTTCCCTGAAGAAATATGTCTTCGAGAAGTAGATGATTGTTGTACAGATTGCCTAGAAAACCACTGACCTAAACCCTTTCTAAACCGTTTTAAAGCAAATTTAAGAAAAAAGTGCACTGCAACAATTAGTTTTTACCTTTATTTTACATTACTTTTTTGTTTCTTTTTGTGAAATTCTGCTTCACAAATACAGTATGTTTAAGTATGTCCCTGTGGGGGGCGTCATGGTGGCCTAATGGGTAGCGCTATCACGTCACGGCAAAAACGCCGCTGGTTCGAGCCTTGGCAGGGTCAGTTGGCATTTCTGTGAGAAGTTTGCATGTTCTCCCTGCGTTCTCGTGGGTTTTCTCTGGGTGCTTCGGTTTTCCCCACAGTCCAAAGACATGCGGCACAGGTGAATTGGGTAGGCTAAATAGTCCGTAGTGTATGAGTGTGCATGGATGTTTCCCAGTGATGGGTTGCAGCTGGAAGGGCATCTGCTGTGTGAAACACGTGCTGGATAAGTTGGTTGTTCATTCTCCTGTGGCGACCAGGGATTAAAGGGACTAATCCGAAAAGAAAATGACTGAATTACCGTGAGATCATGTTGGTTTTACGCCTCATAAGCAAACAAAAAAAAAATTATATAATATGTTTGATCTGCTTCCTCTGAATAATTTTGTCTCCATCCAATGCTGTCAGTCAAACTGTTCATTAAATATTAGACTTTTTTATGTTGTTTTAACCTAGCTCTAGGCTTTTCCCCATACAAAACCAGTCTTGTACAAATCTCTGGACCACCTACACTATAAAACAAATCTGTTACTTTATAGGGTTTTTTTTTCCGGCAACTAGATTGCCGAAAAAAAATGTAATAAAGTGTCTGTAAATTTACAGACTTTTACTAAAAAAGAACAAATGGTAAATTACAGTAATTTACCAGAAATTTAAATTTAAGAATATTTCTGTAATTTAACTGCCGTCATTTTTATTTTGTTTAATTTCGGCCAAAAATTTATTAAAATTTATTAAAAACATGTAAAATATTTACAGTGTAGATAAAAAAATATAGCTATAGTATTATTATTTACAAAATGGGTGTGGACAAATATTATTAAATATTAAATCATCTTTTTACACTTGTGAGGGATTGTACACCCAAAAAGCTCATGTTGTTTTATAAGGGAAAGCTTTTTTGTAACATTTGGAACAAAGCATTTATTTCTTTGCTGGGATCCATTTATTGGTGCGGTGCAGTTTTTTTAACACCCGATACAGACACCCGGAGCCTGTGATCACCTTGACATCACATCCCTTCAGATACACTATGGAGATGATTGTGTGTTAATGTTCCTCCTCCAGTAACTGAATGGCCCTCACCAAGATAAGAGCATACACGCTCCATTAAACCTTAGGGCTGCCCTGGGACTTTCTGGAACAGTTTCAAGACGACTTTGCTAAATTTATAACCCCCTGCAATGGGAATAAAATAATGAAAGGAATTAACTGTTATTGTCCTCCTGGGATTTGGCTTGTATGGCAGAGTTGTCTGTTTCTGCATGGGTGATTTTATTTGCTGTAGAACATGAGAAGCGCTTAATGGAGCGATGGGAAACCGTCTTTAAAGACGAGGCCTGAAGAAGAGCAGAGATAAAGTAAGGTGCTAGTTATAGTTCATGTGGGTTTTTTCATTGTGTTTATTTGTTTCTTCTGTGGAACAGTCCAGCTCTCGTTGGTTAAAGTATCGTGTGCGTTCAGTTAGCAATACTGTTAAGACAACAGTTCTTGAGCTCTCTGGGCTGTAATTATGCTGTCAAAGCTTTAGCGGCAAACATTTATACATCAAGTTTTTAAATCATTGTTGCATATTTATAGATAGCATATTAAGAAGGTAATTAGTCAAAAAATCTGCATATAAATATGGACTACTTTTATGGTACTTTAAATTTCTGTTTTATTTTTGGAAATTTAAATAGCTTTATTTTAGATTTTTAATTAAGTAAATAGTTTTTGTTTTGTTTTTTATTTTGAAACACACTGAGTTGTTGTTTATTTTATTTTTACGTCAAGAAGTTCAGTATAGTTGTTTAGTTTTGAACCTCACTGACTTATTAAAAACGAAGTCCCTGAAGAGTAAATCATTTCACTTGGTGGCCATCTTTGAATCACCTCTCGGGTAGTATGCTCGAGCAATCTGTTTGAATGGGGAAACATCAAATTCCTTGAAATTACTTGCCAAGCTTACGATTACATTTCATATTATGAATGAATAACCAATAAACTTAAACAACAGCAGTTCATTAGTTTCATTTCTAAATGTTCGTATCACACAAAATCTGCAGAAACTCATGTCTGGTCAGAGCCCCTTTTTATATAGCACTCGCTGAATGGCTCCGTACTAGAAGGCGGGCTTTATTCACCATATAGTGATCGCTGATTGGCTCCTGTATAGAAGGCAGGGCTTCATTCATCATATTGACAGTTACACTTTTCCCCTTTCAAAACAAGTAACATGTCTTGTTTATTCTAGAGTCTTTGTTAAAAACATTTGTTTGTTTGCTTGTTTTGATTAGTTTTCACCTTATAACCTCATAACTTCTTTATTCAATAGCTTTGTTTTTGAGCCTAACTGATTTATTAAATACATTTGTTTGTTTGTTTCATTAAAATTAAAGCTCACCTATTTGTTAAAAAAACACAGCTGTTTGTCTGCTCCTTTTTTCTTTAATTTGAACATCACAGATCTATTAAAAAGACATTTGTTTGCTTTGTTTTGATTTTTGTTTAGTTTTAACTTAAACCTCACAACTTATGTTTGTTCACTTGTTTTGATTTGAGCGCATCTGATTTATTAAAAAAGACATTTGTTTGTTTTGTTTTGATATTTGTTCTTATGTTTTCTTATGAACCTAAATAAACCGTTTGCTTGTTCAAAATACTTATTTAAAATGAGTTGAAACAGTACAATTCTTGAGATTTTTTGTGACAACCTAATTGTGTTGTGTTCAATTTAAATTTGTTAAGTTAACTTAATTGAATTGTCTTGGGACGAAATAATGAATTGTGTTGAACAATGCATTTTTTGCATCTTTTCCTGTTTAGAACCTCACCGTCTTATGTCTGTTTGCTTG
This sequence comes from Danio rerio, assembly GCF_052040795.2. Classification (NCBI taxonomy): domain Eukaryota; kingdom Metazoa; phylum Chordata; class Actinopteri; order Cypriniformes; family Danionidae; genus Danio; species Danio rerio. The sequence continues at coordinate 20,768,082 of NC_141029.1, read as the reverse complement.
TTTTGTTTGATTTTTGTTTTGTTTTAAACCTTACAACTTATGTTTTTTTTCAATTCTTTTGTATTGAGCTTAACTGACATATTAAAAACTTTGTTTCTTTTTTTAAAAAATATCACTAGTTATGTCTGTTTGCATGTTTTTTGTTTTGATTCGAAATTTTGTTTTAAACTTTCCCAACTTTGCACCTCACTATTTTTGTTTGCTTGAGAATCTTAAAACGTGTTCACTTGTATCGTTTTGAGCTTGTTTGCTTGTGTCTTTTGTTTTTAACTTCACTGACTTATTTTTGTTTGCTTGTTTTGTTTAGATTTTTTTTAACTTGCAACTTAAGTTTGTTCACTTCTTTTGTTTAAAGTCCAACCAACTAATAAACCCTTTGTTTCTTTTGTTTTAAATCTTAAAACATAAGCTCAATAAGTTGGCAGTTCATTACCCTGTGGTGACCCTAGATTGACTAAGCCAAAAAAAAAAAAAATGAATGACTGAATGAATGTTTTAAATCTCATCCACTTATGTTTATTTGTTTGTTTAGTTTTGAACCTAAATTACCTATTTAAAAACATTTGTTTGTTTGTTTGCTTGTTTTTTTAAAACCTATTTTTTAAGTTTTTTTAACTTTGAATTTCACTGACTTATTTTTGTTTGCTTGTTTTGTTTTGATTTTTGTTTTGAACCTCAAAACTTGTTTGTTCGCTTGTTTTGTTTTGAGCCTATAACTGACTTCTTACCTTTTGTTTCTTTTGTTTTGAATTTACCTACTTATGTTTGTTTTGAACCTAAATTACTTAATAAAAACGTTTGTTTCTTTCTTTTGTTTTGAACTTCATTGACTTATAAAAAGACATTTGTTCTCCTCTCTTCTTTTGTTTAGAACCTTACCAACTTTGTTTGTTTGTTTGTTTGTTTGTTTGAACCTCACAACTTATGCTGTTCACTTGTTTTGTTTAAAACATCTTTTGTTTGTTTCTTTTGTTTTGAACTTTACTGACTTAACAACTTATTAAAAATGCCATTTTGTTTTGTGATTAAAATTGCACAGTTTTGTTTTGAACCTGCACTGGCTTCTTATAATACGGACAAAAATACAAACATTCTTCAAAATATCTTTTTTTATTGTTTCCAAGATAAAAAAAAAGAAAAGTCCAATTTAAAACAACACGAGAGGGAGCAAAGGATGTGACATTTTCATTTCTGAGAGAATGATCCCCTCTAGATTCAAGTGGGAGAGGCTGAAAACAGTGTCTCCATCAACGCTGACACATTGCCAAGGGGCATCGCAGACCAGCGACCCTAAAACTTGAGCATCAGCAGCAGCAGCAGAGTCCTCCCTTCAGCAGAAAAAGAGCTGTCAGCAAATGATGGACTTAAGCCATTCGATTCACCAATGGGTGAATCAACAGTAATGAAAACTATTCTTAGAAGCATGTGCTTTTTTTGTATCGCATTCTTCTCTTGTCTGCGTAGGTGTGCATGGAAGATGAAGCTCAGCAGTACCTGCCTCCCTTCCGTCTGTCCCGTCTGGGTGTCCCTGAGAGCCCAGAGTCTCCAAACACAGTGCTGGCCTCGAGCCGGACACACATTCCACAACTTCCAGACAGCTCCAGCTTTATTTTCAGGCAAAACGGCATCAGCGCTTCCACATGACATTCCCAAAAAAGGCACTGCGGCCCCAGACTACCCTGATTCTCTATATGACTTAACCATTGAGGAATTGAAACAATACGAGTTATGTCAAGACCAGCAGAGGAGAGAGACCAAAGTCCCCGGTGCACTGATGCTATGATGATGTTTATGGATGCAATTGGGTTCAGAACGTTTGCAGACACTATATTGCACTTTTGTGTGTATATGGAAAACCAGATTAGAGTTTCCTAGATTTCAATAGGTTAGTCATATTTTAAGAGTTTCCAACAGTAATAAAAGAACAGTTTTTTTAAAGGAACACTCCACTTTTTTTTTTAAATAGGCTCATTTTAGAAATTCCGGAGATAAGGAGATAAATTTTCCTATTTTTTTTTTACATTAGGTATGGAGTACTTTTAGCTTAAAGGGGTGGTCCACTATGATTTCATATTTTAAACTTTATTTGATGTGTAATGTAGCTGTGTAAACATAAACAACATCTTTGAATGTAAGACACTCAGTTTAGGGGGGTGAGACATTGGCTTTAACAGATTTAGCTTGTTAAAGTCTACAGTGAATGAACATACATCCATGTTAATGATGTCATAAACCCTTTAGGTTACACGCATACACCCAACGCAATTTCACGGCAATTCGTAACTTTTTGTTTTAGTGGCTAATTTGTATGAATTTGTACGATCTAATTCGTACAATTTTGTACGATTTGCTCATCACCCAATGATGGTTGGGGTTAGGGGTGGGGTTCAGTGCCACACCTCATTTTTAAAATTGTGCATTTCTGAACGACTGAACTCGTAAGAATTTGTATATATGAATTAGCCACTAAACTGACAAAACGTAAAATAGTTACGTTTCCTTGTGAGATCAGGCTGATACACCCCACGCAGCGAAGGGGCGTTGTTATAGCAGAGAAAGCTAAAATGCCATCCAAATGCTGCTTTTCCACAAAGCTTCTTCTGTTTCTGTATTTGGGCTTCCAAAGGACACAAAACAAAGAGAAAATTGCTTACAATATCATTTAAATTATGTTACAGAAACTATAAAAAATATATAGCTAGCATTTGAGAAAGGTTAATTACAGTTATATTGACTGACAGTATTTACGGAGCAGAGGCAAAGCATATGCTAGTAGAGACATGGCGCTACTATTATGTTAGCTGACCAATCAGAACCTCTTGAGGACAGGCTTAAGGATATATGACAGTCGTTTTCATGTTAGCTGAGTAGCTGTATATAATTAAAGTATGATCTATGAAAAAATAATGTGATTTTCTACAAGTGAAGCATGAGCACACATTGCTTTGCATCTTTTAAACACAACCCAGCCTTAAAAATTCACTCTGGATCACCCCTTTAAGGTTGGTTTATACTGCTGTGTCTAGTGGTCAGCATGACCAATGCCGCCTGCCTTTCATGTAGTCGTGCATTTATACTTCTGTGTGCTGTCAACACAATTTCACTTTCGTATGAATTCGGACGATCTAACTCTTACTATTTAGTATGATTTGCTCATTCCCCAATGACGGTTGGGTTTAGGGGTGGGGTTACCTTGTTTTTAAAATCGTGCAATTTCGTACAATTAGCCACTAAACTGGCAAAACGTAAAATACTTACGTTTTCTTGTGAGATCAGGCTGGTGCTGTTTGTGTTGCTCTGCATTAACTCTTCCAAAATGCTAGCTGGCAGTAGGTTTTTATGTTCTTCTGTGTCGTGTTTCTTCATGGGTGTTTAGTTTTTTCTAAACGCTACCTTAATGTACAAGTAGCTAAAACTCGCTCATTCAGAGGCAGGAACCGTCTGACGAGCAACAACTTTAATTATATGGTAAACACAAGACAAACGTTTCCATCTGGAGCTGCTTCACGGGACTCAGCACTTGAAAACACTCACTCCATCGGGCTTGCAGCTTTCAGCACCGGCCACACTCGTCACAGCTACCAGGCTGACCAATCACAGAGCTTGTGCTACGCATTGTTGCGACGTGTCGTTAGATTTTTTAAGAGGTGTGTGTCAGCGTCAGCCACAGCGAAGGCTATGCTAACGTGCAAAGGCTGCACCACACTACACCCGTGCACTTGACGCAGAAGTATTAATCTGCCTTTAGCTTAGCATAAATCATTGAATTAGATTAGACCATTAGCATCTCGCTCAGAAAATTCTATTTTCCTATTTAAAGCTTGGCTCTTCTGTATATATGAAGTATATACAGAATGAAGAAAATGAAATGTTGCTATTTTCTAGATCAATGTGGCTGTTATGTGGCTGAGTAGTGTTATTATTAACCAAGAAACTGTTCAACTCCGGGGGACTTGAGCCTAAATTTCATGAGTTGAATTACATAAAAAAGGCAAATTTGAAAAAGATTCAAAAAGACTGAAGATTTTTCAGTTGTTGGGTTTATCTGACCCCTGGTTTTAATATCTTTAATTGTCTGACAAACTCTAGGCCACTGATTTTATAATATGGTGAGCCGTTCTACACTGTAAAAAAGTTATTGGTTGACTTTACTTTAAAAAGTGAGTATACCCATTGTAACTTGAAACTGTTAAGTTGACTTAACTTAATTCTTATAATTATGCACATAGTTCATTTACTGAATAATTGTATGGCAACAAATTTACTCACTTTTGTAAGAAAAGTCAACCAATCACTTTAAAGACAACATGTTTTCTCACTTTTTCAAAAGTAAAGTCAACTAATCACTTTAAAAGGAACAGATTTTCTCAAATGTTCAAAATAAAATCAACTAATCACTTTAAAAGCAATTGGTTTAGTCACTTCGTTTTAAAGTAAAGTTATCTAATCTCTTTTTACGAGGTCAAGTGACTTAAACCTACGGACAGACTGACCAGAGAAGCTGGTCTTTCCAGAATACTAGAATTATCTTTACCCAAACTCAAAATCAAAACTAAATTCAAGTTTACTCCAGTCTTTTAGGTTTTTTTTTTTTTTCTTGTAGTTAAGAAATATTTGTAATTATTATTAATGAATAAAACATTTATGTTGCGTAAATATAAAAAAGTACCATTACAGTTTTTCTCCATTGGTTTGGCTCATTTCTTGAAACAGAAATTACATTCTCAAAACAACATGGACAAACCTCCAAACCACTTGGCAATTGTTCATAACAGAATTGAATTTCTCATTCATTTCATCAAGTTGCAAATGTCTAAGTACATCTTTGCAAATGATTAAGTACAGATAGAATACATTTAGCACAATTTTTTAAATGAATAGATCTTGTTGATCTAAACTGATTGTCAATTTTCAGTCTAATGGTTGTTCTCTCAAAAATGTGTCAGCGTCATTTTATTGTATATATTACATGCACAATAGTCTGTTCAATTGTCAAAATTAGTCAAGATCATAATACCATGAATACCATACAGTAGCTGAATCCTTTGAACATTTGAGAACAATTTATTACAGCTATTTATTATTTTTGCTCTGATTTATGGAGGTAACTGTATGTGGTTGATCATTACCATAAAAAAAGGAGTTACCATTTCCTTGGTATGTGTAAATGTGCAGTGTGTGATGTCAAATCATGGAGGTTACTCTTACCCTAAAATCCTATTTCTTTTTTCAGTTTTATACACAATTGTGTTCTGTTAGACAAAAACAGTACAGTAACCATTGTCAATGAAGGACTGGGCTAAGACTGTAAGGTGCACATGAGGGATATTTTAGTGGTCCTTTGACATAATGACAAAACATCTAAACATTTTGACTTGCAGTGCTTACACGATGCTAAAGGGACAAAGTATTTTGGGGGCACTGACTATTTAAATGAGAAGGAAATTAAGTTTTGACACATAAGTGAACTGTTTTGGGAAAGGTATGAGCTTGTGCAAGTGAGCTATAGTGTTGTGCTAACTGTAGGTTTTGCCAAATGATCTTAAAATTTTGAGAATGTAATTTCTGTTTCAAGAAATGAGTCAAACCAATGGAAAAAAACGTTAAATAAAACACAAAATACTTCTTTAAAATTTGCTGTTAAAAAGTGACAGTAAAGAAGTGTACTGTAAATAATAACATTCTAGAGATTGAGCACCAATAATAAATCGATTTCAACAAGGATAGCAGGTAATCATAATATTACAATGATTTCTAATGGATCATGGAACAGTAAATGATGATTAACGTATGCTTAAAAAAAAAAAAAAATATATATATATATATATATATATATATATATATATATATATATATATATATATATATATATATATATATATATATCGAGAGAGAGAGAGAGAGAGAGACTGAGAGAGAGAGAGATGGATGGATGGATGGATGGATGGATGGATGGATGGATGGATGGATGGATGGATGGATGGATGGATGGAGGGACGGACGGACGGATGGATGATAAATGGATGGACGAACGGACGGATGGATGATAAATGGATGGATAGACAGACGGACGGACGGACGGACGGACGGACGGACGGACGGACGGACGGACGGACGGACGGACGGACGGACGGACGGACGGACGGACGGACGGACGGACAGACAGACAGACAGACAGACAGACAGACAGACAGACAGACAGACAGACAGACAGACAGACAGACAGACAGACAGACAGACAGATAGATAGATAGATAGATAGATAGATAGATAGATAGATAGATAGATAGATAGATAGATCTGTACTGTGGAAAATGAAATCACCCTCATTAAATCCAGAAAGATTTGTAAAGCCCACCACTTCTGCTTTTCTAAGGGCACTTTATAATTCTATGATTAAAATCACATTTTTCGAGTCCCTCACAGCTGAAGGGCATAAACTACACATTAAAATATTCATATTCCAATTAAACACGGTAAAATTACTGCCATAAATATAACCTGGCACCATCCGCATGGCCAAAGTAAATCTCCAAAAGCTTTAATATTTAAAAACTTTAATTTTCCCCCAAATTTCTTCAGTCAGCAAGTGAGCATGCTTGAGTTTTCAGCAGGATATCACCACTGAAGGAGATTAAAGGTCACTTTTCGCTGGATAAAAACTGTAAAGAAGCTCATTTTGATGAATCAGTCTCATCATATCCACACTTTGAGGAGTTTAATTGCGCTGGGCATTTGTGATGCGCTGAAACTCATTTGCATATCCAGCATATCTCTGAGGACACACAAACCCACAACACTGATTGAGGGACAGCGGTTTTTCAGCAGTTTTATTTTAATTGAGTCACTGACTGTTGTATCATGGGGCGCCAGATAATTGGACAGTCAGCTGAAACACGGGAAGTTTTTGGTAATTTGAGAATTTGATTGCTTTTTCTTGTTATCTCTCAAGTGGACGTACAGTGAGGTGGCATCAAACTATTGGCACATATAAAGAGTTTGCTTTTATAAAATCACCAATCACCCCTGTATGGCATTGCAAATCAATTATGAGTGAAAACAAAATACACTGAATACTAAAAAAATAAAAATAAAATAAAAAACAGGTTAAATGTATGCTAGATCACATTTAATATATCCTCTCTCTCTCTCTCTCTCTCTCTCTCTCTCTCTGTATATATATATATATATATATATATATATATATATATATATATATATATATATATATATATATATATATATATATATATATATATATATATATATATATATATATATATATACACACACACTCACAGCAAGAAGGTCACTAGTTCGAGCCCCGGCTGGGTTTGCAGGCATTTCTGTGAGGAGTTGGCATGTTCTCCCAGTGTTGGCGTGGGTTTGCTCCAGGTGCTCTGGTTTCCCACACAGTCCAAAGACACGCTGTAAAGGTAAATTCAATAAAGTAAATGTGCCGTAGTGTACTGTAAAAAATCTGTTATTTCATGTTTCTTTTCAGTAGCTGGAGTGCTGGGAAAAAAGTAAAATAATGGCCTTTAAATGACAGAAATTTACTTAGAAATAACGGACGTTAAATGACAGAAATTTACAGTAAAATACAGAAGTTAAATTACAGAAATTTGTTGTAAAATAACAGACATAAATGACAGAAATTTACAGCAAAATACAGAGGTTATATTACAGAATTTTATCGTAAAATAACAGACGTAAATGACACAAATTTACAGTAAAATACGGAGGTTAAAATACAGAAATTTATCGTAAAATAACGAACATTTAATTACAGATATTCACCATAAAATTCAGATGTTAAATTACAGAAATTTATTAGTAAAATAAGGATGTTAAACTACAGAAATTTTCTTAATTGTAATTTTACGGTAAATTTCTGTAATTTAACAGAAATGTAAAAAAATTTAATTCCAGACACCCCAGCTGCTGGAAATAAAACACAAAGTAACTGATTACAGTATGTTTCCTTGTACTGGGCTGCAGCTGGAAGGGCATCCACTGTTTAAAACATATGCTGGATAAGTTGGCAGTTCATTCCGCTGGGGTGACCCCTGATTAATAAGGAAAGTAAGCCAAAGGAAAATAAATGAATGAGGATGAGAAAAAAAAAATTAAGGGGGTTGTTGCAAAAAATGAATGAATAAGTAAGTAAATAAAAATAAAAAATAAATAAATAATTGAACAACCTACAAAAAGTCAACTACTTTTAATTAGTCACATGGCTTTCTTTTTTATTTAATATTAATGTATTTATTATATTTATTTATGAGTTACAATTTCCTTTTACATTTTTATTCAACAATAACATATTCATATTTCTAACATATTCATTGGGGTGTACACATATATGCACCAAGATATTTATTCATTTTATTGTATTAGTTACAGATTTATAGCATCTTATATCATTCTGCAACATTAGGCTACATAAAAGCAAGCTGTTTTTGTTGTTATTTTTCCTTGGAAATATGTTACGATGTAAAAAAAAAATTAATTTTGAACTTAATTTGTTAAATTTCAACCCATATAAATTGTTTGCAACCACTTACCTTAATATTTTTTAGTAAATCCAATTTTTTCAGTGTATACCTACTCATTCATATTGGGCAATAAGAGATCGTGTCACTTTTAGATTGGATTAATTACAGAAATTATATTGTTCATACGAGTGTGTAATTTAGTAACGTATTGTAGCCTACTACTGCCATCATCTGGCTATCAGTGCATAGTGTAGAGAAGTAGGCCTGCTGTTATTTGTGCTTTAATATGTTCCCAAGCACAAAACATATAGCTTTAAACAGCCGCAACAACAACAAAAGAGTTGTATTTTAACCCAAATAGAGTCCGTTTACTTTATCTTTATCCTGAGGGAAAATGAAATCGGTTACAAATGGCTTAATTTTGCCCAGACACTAATTAGACAAAAAAGGCAGCAGCATTAATCATCTGTCTGTGCTCTGAAAGCCCCCTAAGCACAGTTTCCAGCATTAAATTAGATTGTGTTTATTCTAGTTTATAAATTGTTTCTGTATTGCAGGGATGGTTGGTTGAAGATCCGCATTAGTGCAATTAGAGAGCTGTGGTTTTATAGGTGTATGTAAAACAGTCTTTCCTTGAGTGATTAAGTGTATTTTAATGATTGCACGCAGGGTTGCCAGCTTTTAGCAACAAAACTAGAAAATGAAACCAGCCTTATAATGCCAAAACGTGCCCATACATAAACAACATAACTATGGTATGTACATCACTAAATACATTATACACCGTTTTTATTTTTTGAAAACAACTGTGTTTTGGTATTTACAAATATTATGTTTCATAAATAGGTTATAGTCTATTCATAAATAGGTTATCGTCTATATAGTATATTTCTGCAACAAACCTGGAGAGTACTGTCAACTCAACTATTTTTCAAATGAAAAAACAGTCACACAGTCTCTCCTGAACAGTTGTGCTCCTGGCCTGCACCTTTTAAATGTGTACTTTCAACATACTACTAATACAGTTGTAATCAATGCTAGAATGATATATTTGATAGACTACAATATTTTTAACACAACAATGTAAATGTCATTTATGCAATAAAGCAAAATCATAATGCAAAAGAAGAGAAAAAACATGAAAACCGAGTACTTGGCAACCCTGAACTTAACGGGATAGTTCACCCAAAAAATTATTTACACGTTATTTACTAATCATCAAGTTGTTCCAAAGCTTTATGATTTTCCTTATTTTTATTAATCACTAATGAAGATATTTTAGAGAAAGACAAAAACCTTTAACCAAAAACAAATATAATATGTATGTCAGTGGTCACAGGTTTTCAGCATTTTTCAAAATATCTTCTCTTGTGTCCAACAGAAAAAAGAAGTTGAGTAAATGATGACAGAATTTAAATGTTTGTGTTAACTATATCTTTAAGGCTTGTTGAAGAGCACCACCTGCTGGTGATAAAAGCAGAAGCAGGACTACTAAGCTGAATCACAAATCCTTGAATTTAAGAAGCCAAACTTTATCCATAAACTTCGTGTGTGTTAGAGAATCAAAGACGTGATGTGTATTGTTATTCATTGAAGTATTTGTATGTCTTATGTACCAGTGTATGAAGTGTGTTTATTATATTATATTATATTATATTATATTATATTATATTATATTATATTATATTATATTATATTATAGTATAGTATAGTATATTATATTCAGCTTTATTTGTATAGCGCTTTTACAATGTAGATTGTGTCAAAGCAGCTTCACATAAATGGTCATAGTAACTGGAACAGTGTAGTTCAGTTTTTGTTGTTTAAGTTCAGTTCAGTTTAGCTCTATTATATTATATTAATTATATTATATTAATTATATTATATTATACTATATTATATTATATTAATTATATTATATTATATTATATTATATTTCAAAATATTTACACACTTTTCTATATGTTCATTATTTTTACCAGCTTTTGTTTATCTGTTATAAATTTCCTATTAATTTGAAAGCTTGGCAACCTTTATTGGGCACATTTGGTTTAGACTTACTTTTTCCTACTCAACCTCAACAGACTTTTCAAACTGAATAAACAAACTTACTGTTCTTCTGAACGGTCAGGCTTTGGTACACTTTTGGTAATTTTTTTAAATATCAGGTTTAAATGGTATAGTAGTATGCATTCATTGCTGTTTTGAAAAAAATGAAATATGTAAACGATACACACTAACATGTGTTTTAAGAGTTAAAATAAAAGAAAAAATAAATAAAGTTGTTGTAAACTTATTTGACCATTAGCATCCTGGGCATCTTCCTTAAAAATACAAAAGTATAGTTCCTATATATCAACTTAAATAGCACCTTTTCATTTTCCAATTTACAAAAGTCAAACTTAAATAGGAAAATATAATTTTTAGAGTGAGATGCTAATGGTTTAATCCAATTTTTTTTAGCTTAGAACACATTAAAGTATGAACATGTATGAGATTAACAGCTAGATATATTATATTATCAATCTAAATAACTTTCTTGTGTGATCTGATGTGGTTTCTTACCTCAGAATGACTCTGAAATAGGATCAAAGCAGATCAAACACAGCAAGCACTGGATATGATAAGGATGAAATTAAGGACGAAGATTTATTCTGAGGAGAAAAGAGAGGGTTTTCGTTCTTCCCCACAGCACAGGCCTCTGTGAACAGATCGAGCACAAACAAACACAGACTTAGAGAGGTTTTACCAAACACAAGATAGAACGTACAGCAATGCCAAGTGAAGTTTACTCAGCCATCTATATTGGGAATGATATGATTCCTGCTGGAGTTCATCACAACATCCTTTCTAGCTATCAGGTCAACCTCAACCACAAAATGTCCATAAAAATCTAATCAATTAAAATAATTTGTGTTACTTGCAATAAATATAATCTGCAATAAATCAATCAAATAATACATTTAATACAACATGTAAAAATACAAAAAAAGCTATATTTTTAATTCACATAATATTAAGATAACTGGAGTAAAGGAAAAAGATACTATTATATAAACATTGTATTTATAATAAACACTGTTGTAAAATAAAATGTTAACAACAAAAGCACAACAAAATTATAGTAGTATATAATAATGAAAACTGATCCAAATTATTACTAAAACTACATAGTTTTTTTAAAAAATAAATATTTCTTGGTCATTTAATCACAACAAAGTTTGTATCTGTCACCGAAAAGGAAATAGCCACTTCTAATGTGTCTATACTGTGTCAATTCTGACTACTGATGTTCTGACTTTTTCCTGCTGTCTTAAATATCACTAAAACCGGGTTATGTCACTCAGTTCTCAGAAAAACTAAAAAAACCTAAACCTAAAAATTCACAATTGGCTGTACTGTGTGACAGAACGAGCTCCTATATATGCATATGATGTGCAGCAAAGTTAAAATAAGCTTTTTTTAGCTTATAGTGTCAAAGTATGAAAGTCATACAAAGGGAATATCAACATTTGTCATCCCTCGCGACATAGATTTTAGCGTTACTGGACCCTTTTCACAAGATGGTGATGACGCATTTATCAGTTATCAGCTTCTAAAATCCTTAAAAGTTTTTAATACTTAGATTTTTTAAAACACATAAAGCTACTTTATATCATGTTTGTAACAAGTTACAAAAAAAAATTAATTGAAAGGTTATTTTAGTAAATTGGAACGTAGAAAAAACCCTATTGACTGCTCTCTAAGTTCACCCAACTATGATGACTTCCACTGCCAAGAAAACTGGAAATGTGAAAAGGGTTTATTGAAATAATTTCCTTCAGTGAACTGATGTGGCTTCTTCATGATGACCCTGCTGGAAAACAGGTCATATAGTCAATCTAGTCATGGTTTTATAGCAGTTTTTTCGTTTGTTTGCTTGCTTTCTTAACATTTTTAGTTGGTTGCAGGCAGGCAATTTGAGACTAGGTACAATCAAGTAAAAACCAGCATGACCATATTAGCTAGGCATTTTAAAACCATCAACCCCTGGCAAAAAGTATAGAATCACCACTCTGTTAATTAAAATCTTTAATTGTGTAGACAAAACAAACAAACACATACATGCCACAAAACTATTTTCAGTCAACAATCCAACCTTCTGGCTGTATACAAAACACTAAAAAGAAAGAACACTGTAGTCAATTACAACTGTTTTAACATATCAAACATAGGAAGAAAAATATGGAATCATACAAATCTCAGGAAAATGATATGGAATCACCAAATAAAAACACCACTAGTGCTTTGTTGCACCTCCTCTGACTTTTTACTTATTGAATTAACTGAGGCGTGGATTAAACATTATTTCATTAATCTGTCTCCAACTTTATCTTATTGCAGTTGCCAGATCAGCTTTGCAGGTTGGATCCTTATGGACTATTTCTTTAATTTCCACTACAGATATTCAATTGGATTGAGGTTTAGACTATTTGCAGGTCATCCCATTGACATTTTATGTCTTTCCTGTAGGAAAGTTTTCACAGATTTTGCCTTAGGGCACGATGCATTATCAACTTAAAAAGTATGTCTTCATCACCAACCATCCCTTCAATTGATGGAATAAGAAAAGTGTCCAAAATCTTAATAGGAACTTGTGCATTTATAAAGGATGCAGTGACTGTCATCTCACCTGACATACGGTACAACCCCATATCACTAATGATTGGGGAAATTTGCATGTTTTCTTCAGGCAGTTGTCATAAATTTCATTGGAATGGCACCTGACAAAAGTTCCAGCATCATCACCCTGACCAATGCAGATTTGTGATTCATTACTGAATATCACTCCCATCCAGTCATCCGCAGTCCAAGATTGCCTTTCTTTAGCCCACTGGAACCTTGTTCTTTTCTGTTTACATGTTACTGATGGTTTTTCTTTATGTAAATCCCAGTTCTTTCAGGTGATTTCTTACAGTCCAGTCACACTTTTTTCACTTTCTGCCCATTTGTTCCTCATTTGCTTTGTTGTGCATTTTCTGTTTTGAATGCATATTGCTTTTTGATGCTTTGACGTCTTCCTTGGTCTACCAGTATTCTTCACTTCTACAACCTTCCCATTTGATTTTAGTCCAGATATAGACACAACTAACTGCAAACAACTAACATCTTTTGCATCATTCAGTGAATATTTACCTTTGAGAAAGTTTGATAAACTTCTCCTTTGTTTCAACTGACATCTCTCGTGTTCGAGCCATGAGTAATGTCAATCAGCTCGGTTCAACACCTCACTATAAGCTTTTTTTTTAAAAATGCAGATAGTTGCAATCAGATACAGTTGTTTGTTTTAAAACTGCAAAGTACATGCTGATTCCATTTAATTTTCCTCAGATTTGTGTGATACCATATTTGTTTCTCTGCTGATCTGTAAAAACAGTTGTTATTGACTACAGTGTTCTTTCTTTTTCGTCTTAAGTGTTTCTTACAGCCAGAAGGTTGGATTGTTGAATGAAAATAGTTTTGCGGCATGTATGTGTTTGGTACAATTGAGCATTTGAATGAGGCTTGTGTTCGTATGGTTTAGCTGGTCTCACACCAGCTCTCACAGCTTACCAGCCAAATAAAGTTGTCAACCCTCTCTAAAATCAGTTAAACAGGATGGGAAATCATGTTGATAGCCTGGTCAGTTTTTAGGCTGGTGTTTTTTCACTGGAAGAGGCAAAAATTGTTTATTAATATGTAGTTTTCCTTGGGTATTTTAGATCTCACTAATATATGTAAATTTGAACGGAATTCACTTGTAATCTATGAATAATTACCTGAGGACTTCAGATTCTCTAGTTTAGTGTGTGTTGTTTGTCTCCTGTAGAGGGCGCGCGTGCCCACTGGATGGGCGGAGAGTGTTGTGTGATGCGTTTCCTGCTGCTTTTAAACCCGAGCAGCGTGAGTCTCAGCCTTTCTCGAAGAATAGCTTGAAGAAACAGACGCAATCCCTGCAGCAGAGACAAACTTATGAGATCACTGACCAAATTACAGTACAATACAATGATATATCAAGACAGCATACAAGGTAATCTAAACTTAAATGATTTTAGACGCATGTAGATTTAGAGTTGACCTATAGATTGTTAATGTTACATTGTGCAGGGTTTGTGGTGGCCTAACACGTGTTCACCACCACCATGCCACGAGCATCATGAACCATTAAAACGACTTGATAAAAATATATTTGGCTTGGTCAGATGTACAGGTTTACTTTGTCTTTACCTCATGGTTAACAGAAGATTTTTTTTTTAGCATTTCTTATAATACGGTTCTGTTTCAGCTAACGTTTAGTAATTCAACATAAAAACTGCCCATAAATATTGATAACAAAAAAATATATATATTATTTTGATCATGCAAATGTTGATACCCTAAGTTTCTAACACGGAGCTGTTTTACAAAATAGTTATCAAACATTTGTGTTTGTGCAAAAATGAGGTAAAGTTAAATTTTGCACACGTTTGTTTATTTTTAACAGTAAGAACTCAACACTCAACTTTGAATAGTCTGTCTGAAATTGCAAGTGTGGCTTAAACAACATTTGTGCAGTTTTTTTTTTTTTTTATTTTAAACAATGTTTTGTTTTGGTGGCTAAAAGCAGTGAAAACATTTCTGAAATTATATTGAATTATAGCCTGAACATGCAAGTATAAAACCAACTTTACCTCAATTCAAGCAAATATACATTGTATAAGCTAAAATAAAATGACCGTTAAACACATTCAAATACTTTCTCCTTTTTAATAGTATTTAGCACTGTAATTGGGGTAATATTTAGGGCAAATTCATTTGCCCCCCCAAAAAAGGTGCATTACAAGCCTCGCATGCAGTTATGTTTGTTTCTGAATTATTTGGCTAATTTATCATGTTATGAGCTAAGTGTAATGTTATTAGTTCCTTATTAACATAATTAATGACTTTTTTTTTCTTTTAAAGTAATTTAGTAATATACCATGTTTTGTACTTGGTATAAGTTTTTAGTATAGTAAATACTACTGCATTGTCCGTGTAATTTCCAATGAAGCTTGTATTCCAATGAACTCCCTTTTTATTACTTGCACATGTTTTAAATGTATTACACTGACCTAGACTGACCTGGTTCCCAAAGAAGGGGTTGCAGCAGGAAAAATACACCGTAGATTTGTAATTTCCAAAAATCAATTCTTTGTATTAACCTATTAGAATTGTCATTTTATTCGTAGCCTACAGAACTAAAAAAAAACTAAATAAATAGTAGTTACTAGTTACATAAAATAACAACAATGTGCAAATAATAAGCTCTCAGCTTTTACATTTGTTTTGTGACCCCTGGTGTGACTACATTTATATTAAAAAGACCGCACATTGATTTTGACACCTTTATGGCTCTCGTGTACATTAAAAATAAATACAGGCCACAACTGAACATGGAGGATGGTCTCCGAGTGGTGTTCTCATTTAAATCATGAATAGACTTTGGTCTTTTGGTATGTGTTGGCCGTTGTATGCAAGGTTTATATATTTATAACCACCTCAGAGGATATTGGGGGTCACTGGCACAATTTGGGAACCCCTGACCTAGTTGAAGTGTTGCTCTACTAACATTTATGCTAGTTTTTGACCGTTATGAGCATTAAATGTATATCGAGTAATGACGACTAATTGACCCTCCTCTTCCTCAGATGTGCCACAGGAGTGTGGACGTGGGCCGGTTGCTCTCTGCGGGGTCTGTACATCTGTGGAGAGCATAGGAAAGATGCCCATTAAATGAGAGTGCGTTTAACATGCAGAAGGCGGCTGTTACCTGTCCATCAGGTACTGCATTAGCATATGAGTGCTCGCTATGTCAAGAGCCCTTCTGCCTCATGAATATGCATTTATGGTTGATATTATACCTATCGGTTTACATGTTGGTGAATGAGATTAATGCTGTTTTTATCTCCTTTGGTTTATAGCATTAAATCCTGGATGAATACAAGCTGTGGCACACAAAGCAGAAAATAATAATGTATCGTAAAGGATTGTAAGGTATGATGCTTGCGACTATCTTAAATGTGCATTTATTGCAAATAGTTTAGCAACAAGTGAATGTCAAGCTGATGTGCAATGATGACTAAAAATTGCTGAGGTCACGACCAGTGAAAGTACATAATCGCATGTATTACCTGAGCACATGTTTTCATGTAGGTTTGTAAGCTCTAAGGTCTGAAGACTCTATTTTTGACCGATTTTTCTCTCCATTTTTTCCACAGGCTGTAAACCATAAATCCAGATGGCATGGGCTGATCCAGCAATCTGAAGATAACAGTGGAGGGCCGAAATGCTGGAGAAAAAAAAAAATAGTATGAAGGTGGTGATGGAATAAGATTCACACCTACAGCACCTACCACACATGACTTTCACACTTGAGAGCGAGCTGGGAGAGAAAGCCCAGATGAACACAAATGTACATGTGTGGTTTTTGGTGTGTAATCGTGCATTAATGTTGTCATCTAATGCGCTCTACTATGATTTATTTTTCTATTACATAATAAATATCCACCAGAGCACCCGAACCATGAATGCTGCAGTTTTGTGGGTTTTTCTTTTATTCCCCAATTAATAATGTTTAATGCATGCAGCTTAATTGCATCTGGGTAATGTTTATATGCATTTATGAAGCCATTTTATGAACACTGTTAAAAGTTGTGGTTGTTGTTTTTCCTCTGAGACTGACATTTATAAAGTAGGGGGAAAAGTATACATTTTATAATGTTGTATTAGTTCAAATAAGCTTAATAAAACCTAAAAGTGGCACTGTTTCAGGGTATCTGCAGGGTCTTAAACGACTTAATGTCTTTAATTTCAGAAACACAATTTTAGGCCTTAGTCCTAAATTAACTGCAGTATTGTGTTGTGTCTTAAATCATTTTAAACCGGTCTTAATATTCCTCTGGCCACGTAAAGCTACCCAATGGAGCTGATATCCATCCAATCTACCAACAATCCATCTTAATAAAATCAGGGAAAGAAAACGTAAAACAATTACAGTTACTCGTGATAATAACAGCAATTTAATATTTAACATTATTATTAATACAAAAACTATTAGTAGAGTAGACATTTTTATATAAACATGAAACAAGTTTTCATAACAGAATTGTATTATGTTAAAGATGTTCTACTCCATCAATTTGGACCAAAATTCAACAAAAGCATATTTTTGATTATGTAATTGCTTCTGCAACAAATGTATTTAACAATGGTAAACTTGTCATTTAAAAAAATGGTGTAGACCGCTAGTTTTCTTGCATTGAGACAAACTGTTGCTAAAAACCATTTTATTTATTTATTTATATATATATATATACACATGAATGTATGTATATATACATGTATGTGTATATATATATATATGTGTGTGTATATATATATATATGTGTGTGTGTGTGTGACTGTAGAAGTCTAAAATTTCATTCATTATGTTCTGAAAAAGGTCTTAAAGTCTTAAGTTTCACTTTATGAAACCCTGTTTGCATGTTGATCAGTAAATGGTAGATTAATGTTCTTAAACAAATCAGATTATCAATTTCGGTGACCTCATGGGACACTGATGAAAAACATTGTAAAATGTATTGAAATGGAGAAGTCATTTATACTTTAAATTGTCACTAGTTATAAATCAATTGAATTTTTTTTATAAGAAGCGAATGTGATTAAAACTGATTGTCAATGGTAGAGAAGTTACAGGGCCACACAGTGAGACTCCTTTTCAGCCCTAGCATTTCAAGCCTTATACCGGCCCACCTCAGTTCACGACTGACTAAAGTAAAACAATGTCATTTCCAATTTATTTTCTAATGACACTATCA
This sequence comes from Danio rerio, assembly GCF_052040795.2. Classification (NCBI taxonomy): domain Eukaryota; kingdom Metazoa; phylum Chordata; class Actinopteri; order Cypriniformes; family Danionidae; genus Danio; species Danio rerio. The sequence goes on along the minus strand of NC_141029.1, from coordinate 20,749,730 downwards.
TGTTTTTTTTTTTTTAAGAAAACAGCTGCTTTAGAACTTAAAATGTTTTCATAAATATGAGAACATTAAAGTGTAGCTAAATCTGCAACACTACTTAAAACGGGTCACCAATTTCGGTCCTGGAGAGCCGGTTTCCCTGCAGGCTTTAGCTCCAACTTGCCTCAACACACCTGCCTGGATGTTTCAAGTATACCTAGTAACTTGATTAGCTTGTTCAGGTGTGTTTGATTAGAGTTGGAGCTAAAAGCTGTAGGGGACCGGCCCTCCAGGAACAAGTTTGGTGACCCCTGCTTTAAAACATCACAATGTCCCTTCCTGCAATATTTGATTAAACAGCCTATTCTGTGCTAAATTTTTAATACAAATCCAGTCCTTTGTAAAGGTGGTCACAATAAAAATAAAATATGTACACGTACATAAGTAACCCATACAGTATTATGTCTTAACACAAAAAAAAAAAAAAAAATATATATATATATATATATATATATATATATATATATATATATATATATATATATATAATTTAGGTGAGGTTTGAACTTGGGTCGGTGGTGCTTACCACTGGACCACAATGGCGGTATAATGCTGCTGCCTTCGGAATAAAAAGTATTGCATTGTTACCTGCAAGACTCTTTACCACAGTGTTACTTTCTATTTATGGCTTAAACTTTTTCTCCCATTTTTAGATTTCTGATCAGGTTATGTCAGATTTATTATTGTAGTGAATCATCTGATTTTCATTGAGCAGGTGTAATATTCATTCATATTAATTATTCAAATTCTTGTATTCGCTAAGGTGCCGCTGTTATCATTAACCTGCAGGCTGCATTTTGCTCACAGGACTGCGAGAAAATAAATAAAAAGAGTGGAGCTGCGGCAAAATACTGAATAAAATGAGTAAAGGCTATGGTCAAGTAAATAAATAAATGAAAAAAGTGCGACTGCTGAGAGTGCAAGCAGCTAGGGACACCGGCCCTCGCGGCCAAAAAACGGACCGGCCCACCGGGAATTCGCCCGGTACTCCCAATTAGCCAATCCATGCCTGAGAAGTATCCATGAGCATTAATTTGTTAAAAAAATCCTAATGAAATCTTAAGTGATACCATTGTTTGTTTGCTATATTGATTAGTAATTGGTAAAATAATCAGCAATGTTCTTGAACAAATCAATTTCTGAAAGATCATCTGACACTTAAATCAGGATTAACCGCTAAAACAAAAAAATACACATTGAAAATATATATTATATGGAACATATTAGTTTAAACTGTAAAATACCATTATTTCATTTATTATATCATTATTAGGGAACCTAATAACTGTTCATTTCCGTTTTGGGTACTTTGTGATTCACATGTGTTTTCCATTTATTTACCGTTGTGAATTGTGGGACGTTAATCTGTTGACTTTTGAAGTTGAAAATTCAACTCTGCAGTTTAACAAAGTGACTTTTATTGACATTTTAATAGTTTAAAATAATATATAAGAAATAATATAGAGAGAAATACGTCTAAAATAGCAGAAAATGTACTGGCAGTTTATTACAAGGATTTTGTACTGTAATATACAACACCAACCCTGAATATAGCACTTTAAGCAACTAAAAATCTTAATAGAAGTAACTTTTTTGAACTTTTCAAGATTAAATATTGTTCAAAGAAAGATTAAGGTCTCGTAATCCTATTTAAAAGCATAAATAAATGGGGGAAAATAAAACCTGAATTTTTTAATAGTGTAGCATCTTTTAACATTCTCTTTCCAATAACACTGTGTTTTGTTTTGTCTATACATTAGGTTTGTATTTTAAAATTATGTATTAGGGGGTGACAAAATATATTGGAAACCTGGTAAGAAATATTTGACTCCAAAGATTTTGCGATCATACAATTATTTATCCATAAATGCTCATTATTAATTCAACCCTCAAGATCTTAAATACAAAGTATTTTGTGTGTTGCCTCAGTGCTTATTTAAATTGAAACAAATTAGCGTCATGAGTAAACACTATTGAGAAAAAATAATGATAATTGCAGAAAAGCTAAAAGGCATTATGTTAATGAATTTTCCAATAATACTGAAAATCTAATGGTCCTAAAATAGGCTTCAACTTAATAAAATATATATTTTTCTTCTAACAACTCTAGTGTGACCTGGATGCGGTATTGTGTGATATGTCTCTTCTGTATAATTATATCTGCCCATCTGTTAAATTGCGCAGCATCGGAATTGTTACTGACAGGAGTTATATAAACTATTAAACCAAAGGAGAAATAAATCTCCAAAGGGTGTTTGCATTTTCATTAATGTTATTAATATGCTCCTGTGGACCACAACACAAGTGCACTCAACTCAAGGAATACAAGAGTCATATGCAAATTACAGTATTCATTTCATAATGCTCTTAAAGAAACACTTAGGTTATATAACTCAAGAAAAACAATTCTGTTTTATATATATACTAACATCATTGGAAAAGAACAAGGAACTAATACAAATCTTGTATGAAAGAAACAACAGTTGCAATAAACTAAACACAACACAAGTTTTTACATGGGATTACTCCATTTTCGCTGCCTCTTTCTCCTCCTCTTGTCCCTCCTGATAGTGCCGATACTCTGGCTTTAGTTCCCATGTGCTCTTATGAGGCCCTCTGGAATTATATACTCCAATCTCACGAAGAATCTCCTTCAGGTAAATCTGCAGGAACAAAGAACGAGGACAAAATATTAGAATGAGCCTATTTTGTCCACATTTGACCCCTTTCCTCATTTCTTTGAGGTTCTCTCAAGATAAATCTATAATTTTTTGAAAACATTGATGAAATTATTTTGAATAATAAGAATTTGTATCTCTAAAAAATAATGTTTGTGTGTCATAAATATCAATAAAATAAAAATGGGATATTTCGTCATAAAATATTAGCTTAAAACTTTTTTATTCAGACATTGAGTTCTTCACTCTGGTCACCTCTGGTTTTTCTGGTTAACTGTGCAATACAACTTAGAATACAGTAAAAGGGAACAGTTCACATTAAATAAACTGAATAAGGGGAAAAAGCAAAGTGGGATAAAGTACATAAACAAATAATGATGCAAGTAAAAAAAATATATATATATTTCTTTTAAAAAATTTAAGTGGCATGATAGATCTCATCATATTTACTTAATAAAGAAGCAAATTTCTTATTATCAATTAATCTAAGAGATTTCATTAAATTAAATCTATTTCACAAAAAAAAAGTATAAAAAAAGTATTTCCCAGCAAGTATAAGAAAGTTCACAGAGGCTTCTAACGATTTGTTTTGGCTATCAAAATAACAAATAATTTCCTTAAGGTGCAAATTACCACTCATATTAACCTTGGAAAAGCCATATGAACTTGAATCACTCCAGAACAACGATACAATGCATAAAAAAAAAAACAAGTGACAAATGTCTTTGCGATGGGGTTGCGGCTGGAAGGGCATCTGCTGCATAAAAATGTGCTTGATAAGTTGATTCCGCTGTGGCGACCCCGGGTTAATAAAGGAACTAAGCTGACAAGAAAAGGAATGAATGAAATGTCTTTGCATTCATTTTATGACAATATTTAAAGTGCTCATAGACTTGCTTTAAGTGAAACTCTAGAAGGCATTGATATATGACACTATTCTTTTTTCATTAATTTGGGCAAAAATTTTAGGATATACCAATAGAAGGTTAATTATGTCAAATATTATTTAGATTTCTGTGAAACTCTTATTAACATTCAAAAAAAGCAATTCTATGAAAAAAGTATACATACAATTTTGTTTTAGACTGCCATGTGGTGTCTGGTTTGAGCTTAGCATCTTAAAATAAAGCACAAAATGGTGGAAAATGATTGTTGTTAACTGTTATGGTTTTAAATGACTGTAAACAATGCTGGGTACCACACAATTCCATCATGTTGTCCCAACACAAATCGATTAGGTTAACTTAATCGTTTTTCTAATTTAAGTGAAATGAACATTAAACAATTAAGTTGTCCCCCAAAAAACTTTAAGAATTGTGTTGTTTCAACTCATTTTAAATAAGTAGTTTAAACAAGCAGCAAAAGTATATATTTTTTTCAATTAATAAGTTAAACACCAGTAATCGAATCAAATGTTCGCTATCAGATGTAAGCATTGTATTTAATATATTTTACATTAATAATTTATTTGGTTTGCTGTAAATGATACATTTGTTGTATATGTTTGCAGTTCAAATTAATGCATAAAATGTACCCACAGTTCTGGAATAACTATAATATGTATGCACTTTTGATGCAATATTCCAAAATTCATGAATAAGTTTGCACAATATCAAAAAAAAAAAAAAAAAATACTAGTGGGTGCAGGATGCTATAAGTAACAAATAAAGTAAAATGTGACATACCCAAAAATAATTCCTTATACAGTGGCCTATAAAGCCAAAGCAAAGCAAACAGCTGCTGCAGTGAGTAACACTAAAGAAACTGACTGTACTGGTAGTGGTGGGAAGAATACTGAAAAAAATCAAAATAAAAATAAATCTCAATCATGTAAAAGTATCATTACATTTACTGCAAGTAGAGTAAAAGTATATGAGCTCAATACTACTTAAGGTATGACAAAAATTTGGCCCTTATAAAAATACTCATAGGCATGGGATGATAACCATTTTCAAGGTATACCATGGTTTTGGAAAAATTTAAGGTTTTAAAACCACCAATATTTTCTGCTATACCAACACAATCTCACGGCAATTCGTAACTTTTTCATTTAGTGGCTAATTTGTACAAATTTGTACATTTAGTACGATTTGCGTATCCCCCAATGACGGTTGGGTTTAGTTGTGGGGTTAGGTGCCACGCCTACTTTTTAAAATCTTACATTTTCTTACGACTGAATTCGTACGAATTAGCCACTAAACTGCCAAAACTTAAAATACTTATGTTTTCTCGTGAGATCAGGCTGGCTATACCGTTCCTAAGGTATATGTAAGGTTTTATATTGTTTTTTTAAAAAGCACAACAGTATCTCCAGGAGATGATATATCCATATATGTTTAATGTTCCAAAATATTTACAAATGTTTTTTAAAATAAAACATATTGGCTGTGTCTGAAATTGCCTACTACTCAGTAGGTACTGCAGTTGAATTTGAATTTACTACTCGACCAAGAAAAATACACTCTACACAATATGAACATGAGAAGTATGAATGGAAATTGGATGTACTACAGATGCCATTTTGTTATCATCACATGACATACCTGCTTTACTCCCATTCATAAATTCTCTCACTGTGCATCATGGGATAGTACACAGCATCCATTGGATGCACACTTTAGAATCTTACTGGAAACAGTAGGTCATCCAGTTTAGTTTTGCATATGTTTTTTTCGTATTCTATGAATTATATTTTAAAGCAGTAATCACAATACCATCAAACCATGATATTTTTATCCAAGGTTATTATACTGTAATAACGGTATATATAATCCTATACCGACCCATGTCTGCTCATAAATAATGAGTAGCGTGTATTATGCTGTGAACCTTAATCCAACGTACACCCTGCAAATTAAAAATGCAGCTTTAGATTGATGTGTATACATGCGGAGGAAAATCTGTATAACCTAATTGGCAAAAATCTAGCTGTGAAAACATGTTAACACTTAAAATGCCATTTGAACCCTGACCAACAAACTACAACTCAGTTGGCAGTGCAAACCAAGCTCGTAAAGCACTATCATATGTGCATGCATTTGAAAATGAAACATTCTTAAGTGCATTTAGTAACTGTTTAAGGCCATTTGATGATTTCAGTCAGCATAGAGTTGATCTTCTCATCAGTGACATGGTAATCTAAACAGTCTCTAGGAAAAAGATTGAATGTTACTGAGCTTCTGTTGAAACTTCTCTGTTGGTTTGTGTTGGAATTAAGATCACTTTTGTTAATGTCTTGACTTCAAACCAAACTTTGAAGCTAATGCTAGATATTTACTAAAGGTTTGCCATGCTGTCCTGGGAGAGTACCCTGAGCTCGGAGATACTTGGCCCAGGGTTTCCGTCTGGTCATTTAGTATAGAAGGGGGTCCGAGATCAGGTAGGTCTCGAGAGCTCCCCCTGGTATAAGAGGAAAAGGGTGAGATGGGGTGGATGGGGAGATTCTACAAAAACAAAGAAAAGAGAGGTCGAAAAAAGGGCTATTTATGAAGGTTGGAAACGTCTGATAGGTTTATTGATGATTGTTAATGTGAGACCAGCTGTGTTCAATCACGTGATCCTCTTGAAATTACTTCGTAACGCTTCACTTATGATTTTAAAAGGTTACATTTAAACGTGTGGCTAGTACACTTTAACTCATCCAGTAATGTTTTAATGCTAAGTCAGTAGGTAGAAAGCAGGTATCTTTTAAGGTTGCTTAAATACATTTGTGTTTGCACAGAAAACCACATGAGTGTTTGCTGGACAAAAGGAATCCATATTCAAATTAGTTTTCGACTACATCTGGAACTGCTTGTAAGTCCACAAGCACAAAACATTTAAAAACCCATTTACACATGTATTTAGTGCCATGAACTTGTCAACAAATTAACAAAAAGACATCTTAAATTTATAGTTCACACAAAAATTTACTATGAAATTTATTGACCCTCAAGTTGTTTAGAAGTTTCTTTATTCACAAAAGAAGATCTTTTGAAGAAAGATGATAACCATTGACTTCTGTAGTAGAAAAAATAAATACAATGGTTAGAGATTTCCAGCATTCTAAAAATCTTCTTTTGTGTTTGACAAAAGTAAGAAAGTTAAACAGGTTTGGAACAATTGAAGGGTGAGTTAATGATTACAGAATTTTCATTTTGGCTGAGTTGATCCTTTAATAAGAACAGGATTGGAAACAGGGCCTATGCTATAACTTGCTCAGACTTTATGGAAGTACCAAATTCTTTATTTAGCCTCACCGTAGCATTAGCTAATCTATCCGCTAAATGGCAAGACCGCTGTGAGAAGGAACAATTTCAGTTTCTTTTAGATATGACTCATCTGGACTTCAGATCGCATTTATTTTTCTTCAATCCTCCAAGGAGACAGAGACTGTAGTCAAGTGGCAATTATTCATAGGCTCTTCAAGAGCTCACTTGTCTATGGTAATATAATCAACACCAAGTCCATGTAGGATATTTGTGATTCATTGTTTCTTGGTTTGAATCTCAATTCAAATACGATTACTTACACAAAAGAAAAGCAAATGGGAAGATTTCAATCATGAAAAAGTCATTTCATTGAAGATTCCTGAAAACAAATGTTTGATTTAAAGGGATAGTTCACCCAAAAATCTAAATATACTCTATATGTACTTTCACTCTCAGGGTTCCAATCCTATCTTTATTTTTATCCTATCTACCCTATAACCAAATCGAAGATATTTTGAAGACAGCTGAAAACTGGTGTCTATTGTCTTCTATAGTAGGAAAAAACAAATACTACAAAAGTCAATGGTTACAAGTTTACAGCTTTCTTCAAAACGTCTTCCTTTGTGTTCAACAGAAGAAAGAAAGTCAAATCATTTTTGAACAAGCAAAGGCTGAGGAAATGCTGATGGAATTTTCAGTTTTGGGTTGGACTATCCCTTTAAAACCTACTTGCAGATCTTTGCTAGTACCAGGTTGGACCCCATTTTGCCTTCAGAACCACATTAATTCTTCTCATTATAGATTCGACAAGAAGCTGGAAAAAATTCTCTGAGATTCTGGCTAATGAGACACAATAGCATCATGAAGCTGCTGCAGATTTGCTGACTGCACATCTATGATAGCCTACAAATCTCACATTCCAGCATATCCTAAAGCTGCTCTGTTAGACTAAGATCTGGTTTTGGACTGGAAAAAGGGTTTATGTGAAAAATGGGAAATGGAAGCACATTTGCTAAATAAACTGAATAAAATGTATCAAACATCACACCCATGTGATTAATCAGCCATCTGCATTATGCTTGCCTTCTTTACTGTTGGTTACTAGGTTAACAAAACTACAGTCAGCCTCTCTAACAACTTAATGGAAACACACCTTGTTTTTTGTTCAGGACTTTTTTTTATTAGATTTTTTTGTAAACTTTGAAAAGATTCACTTCATGTAAGGATGGAAACCTAGCTATTGTCATGTTGCTTGTTAAAGAAACCAATTTTAGATGGTTATTCAACTGAAAGTAGTCATTGCAAGATGAGTGTACTGCAGTCTTAAAGGGATGGATACGATAAGCAACAATACCCTGCTATAGGCTAAAGAGCTATTGTATCCATGGTTTTATGCCTTTTACAGAAATTCCTAAAATATGTTAAGACTGGTTCCATAAGCCAACCTTTTTTTGTTTCACTATTGCCCAGTTTTGGCAAGTCTGTGAATTGTAGTCATTTTCCTGTTGTTAGCTGACAGAAGTTTCAGTGCTGTGCATGTCTGCTGCTGTAGCTCACCTGCTTCAGGGTTGTTCAGAAATGCTGAGTTGCAGCTTAGGTGCCATTTACACAAGACTAGTGCATTTTCATTTAAAAATGCATACATTTTGTTATGGCATCCACTCTACACATCCCATATTATTTGACCAGCAAAATGTAGCATTTTGAAAATGCAAAACTCCATTTTAGTTAGCTTTAACTCCACTTCAGACTGGTTTGATGCAACTGCTAGGTGGCATGTATAGTGTGAATAAACAATACAAGTGCATGCCTAGAGAGTGTAAACAGTATCATGCATTTTAGGGCCTACACACACTATGCTATCCGAACCGTGCCCAGGCCCATTTCCCGGATTGTTTGAGAAGTGTGAGTGCTCTGAATCGGTTCAGCGCGGTTCACTTGGGCTTTGGTGCGGGCTTGTGTGCGCGAGTGCAAAATGTGCCAAAGCCCGAAACTGAAAGCGAGATGTGACTTTTAAGGGACTGTTTCATGTGGATTTATTAATCATCATTCTTTCTGTTCAGTAAATGCACACTGTCGTAGTTTATTAAAGACTCAAACCCCTCACTGCACAACATCTGCACACCTTCAGCAAACCTCCTAATTCCTGCAGCATGAGGACTTTATGATTGTTTATGAGCGTCAAAAGTGGCTTTTCTATTGGCGAAATATTTGACTGCATGTCACCGCATCCCAAACAACTAGAGCAATATAGCTAAAGAAATCTCCACTGCACTGAGCGAAATCGCTAACTGAACAGCGCAGCATCGATGACATAAGCGTGCCCAGGCCCGAATGTAATGTGAGTGCGGGCACTCGGGGAGATGAGAGGGGGCACAAGCGTGCTTTGGCCCGGTTCAAGGCAACTGTACATAGTGTAAGTACACTCTTAGTCTAACTACCTGACAAAAGGTACTTGTTGCCTATCTAAGTTTTAGGAACAACAAATATCAACTTGACCTCTAGTTGATCATTTGGTATCAGAAATGGCTTTATATGAAAGACAAAGACCTCTAGAGTACATTTATTTTACCCCAATAAAATATGATCATGCCTTGATTTTTAATGATTTAATTAGGACAGTAAGGTCTGACTTGTCACTGAACAGAAGTAATGTACACTATAGAATATAAAGTTGTGATGCAGAGGAAAAAGAATCAATATTGTGAATGACTTCCATGAGCTTGCAATGACTCAAATAACTTATTAATAAAGTCATCTGAAATGGCAAAGAAAATGTTCTTGCAGGAGTTAAACGGGATTCTTTGAATTCATCAATAATAGCTCAATGTTCATATCTGGTGACTGGGCTGGCCAATCCTGGAGCACCTTGACCTTCTTTGCTTTCAGGAACTTTGATGTGAAGGCTGAAGTATGAGAAGGAGCGTTGTTCTGCTGAAGAATTTGCCCTCTGCTGTGGTTTGTAATGTAATGGGTAGTACAAATGTCTCGATACCTTAGGCTGTTAATGTTGCCATCCACTCTGCAGATCTTTCGCACACCCTCTTAATACCAAACCATGATTTTTCCTTCTCCACACTTGACTGATTTCTGAGAGATTCTTGAGTCCATGTGGGTTTATTAGGTCTTCTACAGTATTTGTGGTGATTGGGATGCAGTTCAACAGATGATTCATCTGAAAAATCTACCTTCTGCCACTTTTCCAAATGATCAACTAGAAGTCAATATTTTTTTTTTTTTTTTTTTTTTGCTCTTACAACTGGAATCGAAGACAATACTTTTGTCAGGTATTGTATGTAGGATGGATTTGTCTGAAACAGTAAAAACTAGTCTGGATTCTAAAATGCATTTGGAAAAAAAGAGAATTCACTAGTATAAACAGCCTTACTGTTGTTTTATATCTGTCCATAGCCGTTTGGCCATTCCCCTCTGTCCTTTGGCATAATCAAAGCATTTTCACCCACAGAACAGCTGCTCACAGTTTCTATTTTTCTTACCACTCTAGAGATGGTTGTGTGTGAAACTCCCAGTAGACCAGCAGTTTCTGCAAATATTCAGACCAGTCCATCTGCCACCAACAACTATGCCATTTAAAGTAATTTTTTTTTTCTCCCATTCTGATGCTCGGTTCAAACTTCAGGAAATTATCTTGACCACTTTTACGTGCCTAAAATTCATCACATTGCTGCTAAATTGACTGACTGATTAGATATTTGTGTTTAAAATCAGTTGAACTTGTGTAAGTGAACTGGTAAAATAGCTGGTCAGTGAATAGTATTGGAATAAAACCAATAAACCAATAGAGTACTTTTCTATGAATGTGTTTAAGTACATGCTTTGATATCTGTAAAGTGTGAAGATTCTGTGCAGTTTTGTTGTGCTTTAAAGAAATACATTTATTTTGAGGTCTTGACTAATACACATGAAGCAGGGCTATTCAATTAGCGGAACGCAGGCCCCATACGGCCCAGATTCAACCTGAGTGGTCCAGCCCGTGGTTCCACCCACAGATAGTAAATTAATATATATATATATATATATATATATATATATATATATATATATATGCGAAAAATGCGCATTCCTACGCAATTACATAGCCTGCAATGCAGAGCGTGCCGGAAGTAGCTTAGGTTACTTACTATTATTATGTCTTTTTCTCAACACTGAAACGTAAAATCGCCAATTAAAACCGTAAGCTTAACCCTGCCTGGACTGACAAATACTTGTTTATTTCATGGATGTGATGACAGATTTCATTGCGATGTTAAAAATAACTTTGCTGGTTGACTGGATGAACTTGATCTGCTCACAGAGTTGGCCGTTTTTGTCAGAGACCGTCACTGTTTCAATAGAAGGGGACTTATACGCCAGAGCTTAGAAACTGGTCACTTCCATTGACGACAGGAAATTCACACTCGTATTTGTTGTCATGCAGTCATCTGTAACCATGGCACAGGAGCTTTCCACGAACTGGCCTGCAATGTTTTGGACTGGTGTCAATGCACATCAGTTCCCTAACATTAGGAAAGTAGCGATCGTCATGCTCAGTATGTTTGGATCAACTTATACATGTTTTTCGCACACAAACTCTATAAAAAGCGACTCTCATTGCTCCCTGAATGACCATACACTCCACCAGTGCCTTCGAATTGCATTGACAACTTACGAGTCTAAAGTCACTGCTCTCGTTCAAAACAAAATAAATGTCCCTTCTCTCACTAAATCAGCAGGGTAACTAGCCTACAATACATCAATATAATGTGGAATGCATAACAGAGTGTCTTGTTATAGTTGAATACTGTGCACTTTTTTATTTTATGCACTTTGAGATGTTCCTGGGTCAAATCTGTGCAAGTTGTTTATTTAGTTTCAAAAGGAAACAATGTTATTTCTAATAGCCAACTACTGTGCACTATTTTGTTTTTGGCACTTTGTGATCTGATAGGTCAGATATGTAGCCTGGGTCAGTTTTTTTTTTATTTTTGTAAGTGGAAAAAATAGGGGCTACCTCAGGTTCTGTTAATTCAGCTATTTTTTGTATGCACCTTTTGCTCTACAAACTGACTAAAATTAAAAAGGAAACAACAAATAAAACCTTATGTTTTTCAATAAATTTGTGTTGGTTTAAAAATTTGTCATTACAAAGCCGCTAAAATGACTGGCCCAGCTAACCTTCTTGGTTTGACAATCTGGCCCAACTGAATTTGTAATTGAATAACCCTGACCTAAAGCATAATTTTCAAAGAATATAAAACAAAACGTATTATTGAAAGACACTCAAATAGAGGAAATTAAAGGAAAAAGTAAATTCTGTTATTCATTCATTTGTTCATTGTCTTTTCAACTTAGTCCCTTTATTAATCTGGGGTCACAATAGCGGAATGAACCGCCACCTTCCAGCACATGTTTTACACAGGAGATGCCCTTCCAGCTGCAACCCATCTCTGGGAAACATCCATACGCACTCATTTACACTCATACACTGCGGACAATTTAGTCTACCCAGTTAACCTGTACCACATGTAGGTGGACTGTGGGGGAAACCGGAACATCCCGGAGAAAACCCACACGAACACAGGCAGAACATAAAGAAACGCCAACTGACCCAGCCGAGGCTCAAATCAGCTACCTTCTTGCTGTAAGGTGACAGCACTACCTACTGCGTCACCTTAAATTCTGTTATAATTTACTAAAACCTAAAACCTTTGTTCATCTTCGGATCACAAAATGTGATCAATGAAAATCAGGTTGATGTCTTAAGCCATTGTCAGTGTCCACTGTCATACAGATGTTGGATTTTGGTCACTTTCCAATGCAACCTACAAACAACCAAATATCAACATCTAATGATGTTACAGCTTGATGTGTACATTACCACTAAAACATCTATCAGACATTGGATTTTGGTTACCATACATGGTGAATAAATGTCAGTATTTGATGTCAGTATGACGTTGGTTTAAGATGTTGGCTCGACGTTGGATTTTGGTCACTTTCCAACAAAACCTAAAATTAACCATATATCAAGGTCATTTGACGTTGTTATTGGACATCAAAATATCATTGTCCTAGATCAGTGGTTCTCAAACTGTGGTACGCGTACCATTAGTGGTACGCGGGCTTCCTCCTAGTGGTACGCGGAGGAATCGCCAAATAATGAAAGAAACAATTAACACTTTTAATCCTTTGATGCGTAATAAAACATCGATGTGATCAGCATTGGCTGTTTTGTGAAGAGTACGATCACAACGCTGTGCTTAGAATGTTTATTTTAGTGCTTTGTGTCATAAGCTGCTGAAAATCAGTTTCCGAAACTTAAGAATTGATTCTGAAGGGTGATTTGACTGACATGAAAAGTAGCCAATCACAGTCGACCTTTTCTAGTCGCGTGAAACGTAAGGGCGGGACAAAGGCTTTCTGTGTTGCAGATACAGAGAAAACAACTTAAAAACAAATATTTTGTTGGAATAATGCTTCTCGGATGTTTTCACTATAGAGATGTCTAGCAGAGTAATTAAACCGCGGACATATTTTCTGCCTTTTTGATGATCTACATACACGTTTCGCTCTCCGACAGCCAGTCGACTCGCCTCTGACCTGTCACTCCTCTAAATACATTCTGAATGGCGGCGCGGGAATGGAGGTATTGCGCAATTACTCATTTCTACAAATGTGGCGAGTGCTTTATTTTAACACGAGAGCGCATTCATGTACGCAAATCGCTAAAACAGATATGCGAGCTCTTAAATAGGCTTTTTTTTCAAATGAACTGCAAGTCCACTCATGATCGCCTGTGTGCTCAGATTGAATACAATCGCGATCTCTCCACTATTAAAGTAGACATTATTTATCTTTATTCCTTGACTAAATTTAGTCAAAAGTATTCAAAGTTATCAAGTATTTAGAATTAGATTGATGCATGATCGATGACAATGCAAATGGTCTTCTTATTTGGCTGTATTGTGAAGTGAAACTTACTTTTAGCAAAGGGGGACTTATTTCTTTACGACAAAAGAATTATGCTGGAAATGTTTCTGGATGAGGTATTTGTGTGATTTATACATTAAGCTGTATTCTGATCTGTCTTAAAGCATTACAGGTCAAAACAATTCGTTGTTACGTATTGTTTATTTATCAAAATTAACAATAAGGCTCTTAAAGCACTGCTTTGATAAATGTAGTGTCGTCATATTTCAAATACTTCAAGTAAAATGAAGTCATTTATTTTTTTTTTTTTACTGACAGTGTACTTGTATTATTTTTTTTTTGTATTTTAGATTAAGATCAAGTGTAAAATAAAATCTACATGTGATGTACAGCTATTTAAGAAACAGATTTGCCATATTGTAAAGAAAAATAGTGTAAAATATGTAAATAAAAGGCTAAATTTAAATATTTTTACCATATACTTTAATTAAACCTTTCAAAGCTTGAAAATATTGTTTAAAAATGGGCAAAAAAGTGTCTCTATGGCCTTAAAGTTTATGTGGTAGTTTTGCCAGTGCTATTGAAAAAAGATTAATTGTCATGAAAGGAAAAATCGAGCATACTTCCTTTGTTAGTGCATATTACATGTAGCTTTGAGATTTAAGCAATTAAACCATTCAATCAGGTTTACACTTAAAAAAAGTGATTTCATAATGAAAATCAGATTTTTTTTCAAAAGTAACCAACTAGTACTTTTTAAAAGAGTACTTTGTACTTTTACCTAATATTAGTATTATTTACTAAAATTTGTGTTATTTTAGCAGTGTAATAGTATTTTTCCTTGAGTACAAAAAAGATTTCACAAGCATTAAGTGCAGGTTTATTATATTATTAATATATGATTAATAAATATTATTATTATTATTATTAATGGTTTTTATGTGTATCTTTTCCTATGCAATGTTTTATGGGTTGCTGAGAATACTTTTCAGGTCTTCAATACATGTCAGTCTTGAAAAAAAAATAGGTGCTGGAATTGATTTTCATTAGGCTGTGCCTGTATGAACCCTGTCATTTGTACATTTAACATTTCAAGATTTGTCTAAAAGTGTATGAATATGACATATAGCCTATATTTATGAGGTCCAAGCAACATTTCCAGCTTTTGATGAATAGGCTATTATGAATACTTTAAATTTAAGTGCAGCAGTTTTCTTTTTACTTTTTAAGAACAGCGCCATTTTTTATGAACCTTTAAAAGCACATTTTAACTAAAACGTTTTTTTTTTTTTACCTGCAAGCACAGTTAATGTTCAGACTATTTAAAATGTTTAAAGTGACTGACAATAATACATATTCTTAATAATAGGAATTAATCTGCATAGTTTTTAAACTGTGCACACATGTAGCTTAATTAGGCCCACAACGCTATTTTTAATACTGGTTAAAAAATAGCGTCGTAAGGTGGTACTTGGAGAGACAATTTTTTTCTAAGGTGGTACTTGGTGAAAAAAGTTTGAGAACCACTGTCCTAGATGCTGACTAGACATTGAATTTTGGTCAAGTGACATCACGACCTAAATCTAACCTAATATTAACATCTTATGACGTTGTGTGCTTGTTGGTCTCCCTCGACATCCGTAGACTAGTTCAAAGTCAAGAAAGTAACCAAAAAACATTGTCAATCCATCATATTCAGTGGTTCAGCCTGAATATTATGAAGCTATGAGAATATTTGCACAACTTTATTCATCAAATTCTTCCCCCAGTGTCAGTACAGTATATTGCACACATTTACAAGCACTGTGAAATGAAGGCATTTGGGCTGTTATGAGTCAGCACTAATGGCCCAATTCCACTGAATGGTACAGTACCGTACAGTATGGGTCACATTTATCAGACTTGCATTTTCACTGCCAAAAGGGTACCAATGGTGAACGTGGTGTCGGACAAAGTTTCAATCTCTTTATTCTCGCTTGAGGAAATGTCAATATAAAGCTGTACAGGTCATTCACATATCATATGAGAAGCACTTCTCACAAAACAGATGCTTTATACGCATAAATATATGTGTATAAATGTTTATTACAAACCTTTCTATGAACATGATTATAACTGCAGATCAGTGTCTGCAATTATATAAAATAAATAAATAAATCCAACATATATGAACACATACAGACCCTTACAGTCTTTGATGTTACTAATTATAGAAAAACCTCTCATCTTTAATCTTCACCAGCATATGTAGCCTCTGTTAGAAAGTGATTCTGTCATTCCGAGTTCATAAAAGTCCAAAAGGTAATGATAATAGTTAAACATGGCAGTTTGTTCATGTTTTAGGTTGCTGAAAGAATCTTTTGCTCCTTTTTTTTCGGCTTCTCTTTTGTTTTGTCATGCGTCACTCTCTCATTTAACTTTTTCTGAAAGGATCTGATGTCAGAAGCACTTCAATAATCATGAGCATGTTATTAATATGAGCTCAAGAAGTTTGTTATTTCAAATATAGACGCGGACGCGAGCTCTCTCAAAAAAAGTGAAACCGCTTGCACTTTAGACTGCCTTGTAGACAATGACAGGGTATATTTTGCTTTTTTTCTTGGCTTTGTGGCTGTTCATCAAAACGACGACAAGATTGGTTTAAGCTTGGATCAACAAGGTCATTATTATATGTATCTATTACTACGATGCAATGTATTGGGTTTGTATTTAAAAACGACGATTCCTTTGTTTTCATTCTTTTGGCTTGTGCATGAGCTAGTGATGTATCTCTGTAAAACAAATATTGTTCAGCTGCACATTTTGCTCTGCCTTTTGGTACCCTTTTGTTGGGCTGGGTACCCTTTTGAAAGGGTACCCAAAAAGTGGTATGGTATGGTTTGCTTTTTGGTACCTTTTGACAGTACTTACCGTACCACTCAGTAAGCATGGGTCATTAGGTACCTTTCTGGAGTCAGGACCAATGGAGGATGAGTGAGCTCTCGCATTTCAACTAAAATATCTCAATTTGTATTTTGAAGAATACAAATTTAAAAAAGACGGTTTACTTACCATTTACTCACCTTCAAAGGGTTCCAAAAATGTACAAGTTTCTATATTCTGTTGAACACAAAATATTTTTTTTGTTCAACAAAACAAAGAAACTCATACAGGTTTGCAACCACTGGAGGGTGAGTAAATTCACTCTTTTTGGGAGGGTGAACTGTCCTTTTAAGCACATAACCATTTTAAAAGTAGCTCAAGTGTAGGCCTACTCTTTTCCACAAGAGGAAGCACAAGCTCTGGGTTCATCCAGCGCAGTGTTTGTAAGTTTAATCGCCTTGAGCTGAACAACTCACCACCGGTTGCTTAGTGATGTCCACCAGGTCTCTGATGTTGTAGAACTGGTGCTTCTCGAAGGCAGAGAAGAGCATTTCCAGAACCTTCTGCTTGTCAGCTCGTGCACGCTTGCCTTCCTCTTTCTTTCTCTTTTCATATTCCAACTGAACAGAAGCAAAAGCAAACCATAATGATCATTCGGCCATGTTATAATATCATATAATATGAAATGTACTTTACTGTAGGACAGCTATGTAGTATGTTACTGTATTTTAAAGTTGCATTGTGAAAATATGTGTATATCTTACAGTACAGATATACATATACCAGCAATATAGAGCATATTCAGCAAGATCAATGGTGCTGTGAATGTAAATACAGTAGTTTGGCAAACTGCTGCCAGTAAGTTACTGTAAATTCTGCAAGAAGTTTTTAACAGTGTACTTACATTATGACTGTGGTTGGACACAGGTTTGTAATTGGTTGTGATGGCTTTTTCAAGCCTCTGGGAAAAACGAAGAGGTTTGGTGGATTCTTCGATCTGCAGCCTGGGAAAAAAAGGACACTTGCAGATGGTCTAATCAGACGCATTGTTTTGCAATCAAACATTGACTTACTTTTTTAATTTCATGTAGCTCTCGCTGACTGCAGGTCTGCATTCAGCTCGCTGCACAACCATTCCTTCGAGAGCTATCTTGTCTGAAAAACACAGATGTTTTCTCTTTTATTATTGGTCATACATAGTGTAAGTAAACGCTGCTCCTCCTTTTTTTATAAGTTGTTTATTTTTTAACATTACACAGCCATGCTTATAAACCATGTGTCATGCATTACACACATTAATACAAAAGAGAGCGTGACTATTCACTCCAGAATTAGTTGGTTATCACTCTGATATTCATTTCTGACAAATAATTCCTTTTATAACATTGTACAGTTATGTTTATACACAGTGACTCATTGAATGACGCATTACACAATCATTTAATCAAAGGGACAGTTTACACTCAAAATTATTGGTCACACTTTATTTTAAGGTACAATTCTTGCTTTTAAAAATCTTAACTATGACTTTTTGTTCAATAATGTCTGAATTTGCTGCTTATTAATAGATATTGTTAGGTTTAGGTATTAGGTAGGATTAGGGACAAAGAATAAGATACTAAAATACTATAAATACTATATACTATTCATAAATACTAAAAAATAGCCAATATCTCAATTATAAGTAGGTTATAAGCCACTAGTTAATAGCGAAAATTAAGATTTAAACTGTTTTTGAACCTTTTTATCATTGTCATCATCATCATCATCTACAAAACTGTAAACCATATTAATTTTTCTTATTTTTTTACATTACACAGCAATGCCCATGCATACTGTTTAAATACAACAGTTCTGTTTGGTTTTTGAATCTGATTGGCTGATAGCCATGCAATATCTTTGCAAAGTCCTTCGGGGAGAAAAACTCAGCGTAAATTTACCCCAGTTAAACTACAGTAGATCAAATCAATAAAAAAGGTAAGTGATTAAGGCCAATTCTATTTTTGTACCCCTACCCCTTCCCCTTGGCCCTTAAAATATAATTTAACTTTTATAATTTACCCCTCAGAATTGGGACAGCACTACACCACCTGCACACGTCAACATATGTCATAGCGATCTCCAGCTTTATATGAGATTAGACGATTGCGACTGCTTTAGTTATTCTAGTTGTGTTATGTTTTTGGTATTTATCTTCAGGAAATCACTGAAGGCATATATTATAGTTATTATTATGATAGTGTGGCAATAAGATCGTAACTATACTGTGCATTTACACAGTGGCCAAACTCATCTATGTAAACAAATAAAAACAACATTAACATTATAGCAGACACTGTAAAAAAAAAAAAACATTCCCAGCCACTAGACCAGGGGTGTCCACACTCAGTTCTGAAGGGCCGGTGTCCTGGAGACTTAAGCTCCAACCCTATTCAAAAACATAAGAACCAACTAATAGAGCTCTTACTAGGTATACTAGAAACTTTCAGGCAGGTGTCTTGAAGCAAGTTGGAGCTAAAGTCAGCAGAACACCGGCCCTCCAGGACCGACTTTGGACACCCCTGCACTAGACATTACTGACAGGGTATTCGAGTGTCAAAATGTTGTGGGAGTTATTAATATAGATTACAGATCGCGAAATTTACAGGTTATTATTTTAGCTTTTTTTTTTTTAAAGCATGACGGTAAAACATAAACACATTTATGAATATATTAAAACATATGCTTGTTTGTTCCAAAAATTCTTAGTAATGACAAAAAAAAAATACAAATTTGTGAATCTCCTTAATTCCGGGTGTATCAATCCGTTGTGGCTGGTCAACAAATACTACCAGATTAATATGATATAAATGTACCACTACAATATACAAAAGTCAGATATCGACTAAGGCCCAATCACAGTTCTAGCCCTTCCCTTTATCCCTACCCCTTGTTTTGCATCTTCCTGTGAAGAGGTAGGGGTATCCCAATTCTCTTTAGCTTGAAGGTATAGGGAAGGTATATAAAACGAAGGTATATAAAACAATGATTTTTCTGGACCACAATTGAAACCACCATGTGTGGTCCTGAAAAATCTGTCCAAAGAGATATTTACCCCTTCCCTTTAGCCCTATACCTTCAAGCTAAAGAGAGAGAGGGAGCTCATGTCTATATCTATATTCGCAATAACAAATTTCTTGAGCTGATGATAATATCCTGCGCATGATTATTGAAGTGCTTCTGACATCCAATCCTTTCAGAAACAGACAAACAAGAGAGTGACGCATGACAAAACAAAGGAAAAGCCGAAAAAACAAAGGAGCAAAGGATTCTTTCAGCAACCTAAACATGAACAAACTGCCATGTTTAACTATTATAATCACCTTTTGGACTATTATGAATGACAGAATTACTCTCTAACAGAGTTTGCATGTGCTGGTGAAGATTAAAGATGCAGATGAGCGGTTTGCACTGACTGGGCTATATGTTACGTGTTGTTTTTGAACCCAAATAAGGACTAAATGTATGTTGTGTGTAGTTTTTCTGTAATTGGTAACATATCAAACACTTTAAGGGTCTTTATGTGTTCATATATGTTGGATTTATTTATTTATTTTATATAATTGCAGACATTGATCTGCAGATATAATCATGTTTATAGAAAGGTTAGAAATAAACATTTAAACACAAGTATTTACATCTGTTTTGTGAGAAGTACTACTCATATGATGTATGAACGACCCGTACAGCTTTACATTGACATTTCCTTGAGCGAGAATGATGTCGACTGAAGCTTTACCATTGGTACCCTTTTGGCAGTGGAAACGCAGGCCTGATAAAGGTGACCCGTACTGACCCGTACCATACCGTACTGAACCACTCAGTGGAAACGGGCCATTGGAAACATCCGGATGTATTTTTCTACAATAGGAGGTCATATAATCGCCATGTATCATCCACAGTTCACGCTGAATTTAGTTTAATTTTATAGGCATTTACACATCCGCTGAGTAAATCTTGTTTTTCTCTATTAATGCTTTTTATAACACTAAACAACGTCATGCATCACATTCTCACATAAAGGGCTGACTCACGCCAAGAAAAAAATGCATTTTATCTCATCAATTACCCAAACGGTGAATCAGTGATACTTGTATTTTAACGAATTACCCCTTTTCTATGTTACTCACAATGTGTCAAGCTCTCGTACAAAAGACCAAAGCGAATCTAATTAAAACTTTTGCGAGGACAATTAATGGTTTTGCGCTAAAGCATTAGCATACTTCAACAGCAAGCACTCTCTAATAAAGCGTTGGCACAAAACCCCTCTTTTAAAAGTGACAATTGGAATACTGTGATTCAACCAGGTGGTTTTTATGGCGCTATTCTGAAGTGTTTGACTTTTGTATGTAAAAACGATGTGGTCAACTAGTCATGAATGACGATGATTTGAATCAAAGCCCAATGAGTCTCCCTCCAGTGGAATGGCATTGTGTTGCGCTGCGTTCATTTGAAGTCCGCCTAATGCTTCTATTGATTGTATTAATTGTACAGCGGTGCCTGCACTACCTTGTGGTTATTGTCCCTGAGGCCTTTTAAAAGGGCAGAAATATTTCCCTCACAAAATCCATCAGAGCAGCACTAATGCGCACAATTATTGGCAATTATTGCCAGATGAGCATCAGAGCACTTGTTGGAGTAACTCCATAAAAACGCCCACTTGTGTTTCACAACTTCAACAAAGCATCCATTTTCCTCGCAATTACCCAGAGGCTATGAAGAGGGGTCAGGGCACACCGAGACCTCAAGGTTCGCATCTCCTCTGCTCAGCCCCTCCCTGAACATCACGTGACTTGCGCAATCTTATGAGGCCAATAACATTACATAAGTATTTCCACACATGAATGTTGGCTCTGAATGGAATGGAACTGTGTTTGGGGGTGGCACGAGTTGCTCAAACCGATGGTGGGCTGCAGATCCGATGCTGAGATGATAGCGAGGTTACGGGGGTCGGTCTTCCACCTCCTCACAAGATCCCACTAGTTTGACTTCCTTAGAGACGAGAGCAATAACATCCTGAGCCCTCAGCAGGACACAGCCTCTCTACCTCCACTCGCACACCCACCCGCAGGCAGAGCTTCAATCCCCACGTCTCTTCATCAGCATACAGAAGCAGAGAAGCGAGCCTTTTCAATGCCTCAAGATCTCTTAAACTTGTTGCTCACCCGGCGCCTGTTGAATGTGAAATGAATCTAGCATCACATGCAGTCAGCGTTGAGCAAGCTACATGACAAATGTAGTGAGCTAATCTATTAGCTACTCTAATTAGAATGTAGCTTAACTACACTAAAAGCTACTTCGCAAAAGCTTAGCTACATCTAAGCTAATTTTGTCATTTTCATTTTTAAGTCGAAGCAACTTAAACCCAGTGGATGTGTCAATAGATGTGTTACACATTTAAAATGTTATAGTAATTTAGAGTAAATGGAAATATTTCAGACAATCTTTTAGACAAGATCTAAAACAGATCTATAATGGTGGGGATTAAGCCTATGGAAGATTGTAACTCTTATTTGTATGCATGAACTTACTCTTTCTCTCTTACAGATATCACTCAACGGGGCATCTGACATGTACCTCACTCAGAGAATGCGTTAGGGTTTCCCCTACCTTAATACACCTAAAACACGGATTGCTGTAACCCCTCTCACCACCCCTCCTCACCCCCTTTCATATAATGTAATGTAATGATTGTGAGGGTGCAGGTGAGACGACATTGAGACATTCAAATATATCTCATGCTCTGCGTCATGTAAAACTATTAATTGCTAACTGAAATCAATATAATTTGATTATTTATTCATTCATTCATTTTCTTGTCGTCTTAGTCCCTTTATTAATCTGGAGTTGCCACAGCGGAATGAACCGCCAACTTATCCATCAAGTTTTTATGCAGCGGATGCCCTTCCAGCCGCAACCCATCTCTGGGAAACATCCACACATACACACACACTCATACACTACGGACAATTTAGCCTACCCAATTCCCCTGTACCGCATGTCTTTGGACTGTGGGGGAAACCGGAGCACCCGGAGGAAACCCACGCGAACGCAGGAAGAACATGCAAACTCCACACAGAAACGCCAACTGAGCCGAGGATCGAACCAGCGACCTTCTTGCTGTGAGGCAAACGTGCTGCCCACTGCACCACTGCGTCGCCATAATTTGATTATATGGTTTGGAATTTGATCATTAATGAGAGTATTTACTAGGGATGTCATGGTTCTTAACATAATATTAAACCGTTTGGTACGACATCCATGGTTCAATACGCGCTTGTGAATTGCGGTTTTCTCGGTTTTGCGTTTAAATAATTTATGAGCTGAGATGAGGAAACTCCTCCCTGCGAGTAAATATCTAATCACTATGCTCTAAAGATAGGGGGCGCTTAACCATCATTCCACACTTTAACATGGCAAGTGGCGGTGAAGTGAGGCTGAGGCAACCGTACAAGGAAGCGCCGGCGAAGTGAGGCAACAGTACAAGGAAGCGACACCGTCTTCAAATCTGCGGTGCGAGGACATTTCTGATTTGCCGGTAAGTATAATGCCATCCAATCCATCCCATCACTATGCTCTAAAGATAAGGGGCGCTTAACCATCATTCCACACTTTAACATGGCAAGCGGCGGTGAAGTAAGGCTGAAGCAACAGTACAAGGAAGCACCGGCGAAGTGAGGCAACAGTACGAAGAAGCAACGTTGTCTTTCAAATTTGCAGTGCGAGGACATTTCGAATTTGCTGGAAAATGCCAATAAAAGAAAAAAACGGTGAACAAAAGATTACTGTGTGCAAGCGTTGTTTTCCATGACTGCACATCTGCAGCGCCATCACCCAGCAATATCACTGTCTAAAGGCAGAATAGCAGAAAAGGTAATAAAGGTAATAATGTATGTTTATTTTCAAAATGTAGGAATTTGTGTTCGCCAGTTTGTACATGGACTGACAGCAGTTGTGAGATTTCAGTGTTAATTTTTTTATACAATACACTATGAACTAGTGTACTTTTCTTGGCTTTTAAGTAAAACAAAATAAGTATTGCAATAAATCGCTTTTATTTTTTTCTCCTTAACCTTTTACCGTTCCTATTGCCTATAGAATAAAAACATTTTAAAAAACATGTGTCAAGCCATGAGAACTGAACCGAACCAAAAACCGTGTTAAAAATCCCTAGTATTTACACTTTTTTGTGATTATTTTGTGTTTAAATAAAAATTTTGCTGGATCACAAAAATTAGCGACTTTGTTGATTTTGTGTTGGATTCAGCGATCGCAGAATTGCGAAAAACTAGGGGGTCAGCATTAGTAACTAATCAATTCAAGTTTATTTGTATAGTGCTTTTGTATAACTCAAGTAACAATAGACATTTAAAGATCAAATCAGCTTTAACAAAAGCACAGCATCCGAATCCTTGCATCTTAACATGTACTTCTCGATGGTCACGAGTGAATCCTGCTTCAGAAATAACTTCTTTCTCTCAGTTATCTTTCCATCAAGCAAGTTTCTTGTTTTGACCGGGGGAAATGTGGCAGTAACACACCATAACATTTGTTGTGAAGAAATGTGAAGAAGAAGAAATCGTCATTCACACTAGACATCGGCCTCACAGCTCCATGAATCCATGATCGGTAAATGTAGCTTGTGTGGACGCTACTGTACTTAAAATAGCGTCACTACTGAAAAGCTTTTAATTTTGAAAGTAGTGACAATACCGCCATGCTACTGAGAAATGTACTTAAGCTAGTAGCCACTACTTGTAGCAACGCTACTGCCCAACATTCAACACTGCATACAGTCAAAGTGCAGTTAAAGGTGCCATATTCTGCATTAAATAAATAATGTTCTGTGATATCTATGTAGTTTGTATGTGGCTTTGGTATGTTTAAATATTCTCCAGAAACGAGTTTATATACTTGTTTAGTACCTTTATAAAATATCCCTAAGAATCTTGAGTTTGACCATATTTGGAAGGGTCATGAATATTATTGTGCTCTGTTCTGACACTGGCAATTTAATTTTAGGAATCTTTCTTATATATATATATATATATATATATATATATCTCATATCTCATTTGTCAAAATATTATTTTATCAAACTGAGTTAAATCTTTTTTAACTGACGTGAGAGTAAACCTGTTGGCTAGATGCATGGAGTGAATGTAATATCTAATATAAGCAACCTGGTTTGCTCCGGGTTTGTGTTGAGGATGAAATATAGGTTAATTTATATTTATACTCGCTAAATGGAACAGACAGCAATGTGTTTGCAGTTGTATTTCAAAGCTTTAATGTATATGGAAACACAGGTAGGAATTAATATCTACCTCTGCATAAAAAGATGAGTTTTATTAGCATTCTTTCAGTCCGGAAAATTGATGTGCATTAAACACTTGTATTCAACAGTGTGCATGTGTTCGTTGCCTCAGTAGTGAAAATAAATACATTTCTAATCCGTATATCCTGCATTTTGCATTGTGGCGGCTGTGAATATACGGCTGGCTAAAAAAATAAAAAATAAAAATGGAAAAAAATGTGATTGAGGCTCACAGTATGTCATTATCCTTTACTGAACTTTTATTGTTCAGCTACGCCTAGCTATAATTACATTTTCATTACATGGGACCTTTGATGTATGCTTTTCAATTAAAGTTTTTTATATTAAGAACGACATTCTAATGGAGTATCGGCTTCGACACAGAGATTTGTGAAGCACCAGAACACTGAGAAGACTGGCCAAAGCACAATAACAGTTGTAATCGTTTTAAAGGACTCTCAGGGAGATGGGGGAGATATTTTTGGGACGAGATCTGCTAGTAAAATAATAATAATCGCATGCCTCAGAGGCGTCTGTGGCACAATTTCTCCTCGCTCTACCTCTGCTGGCTCCATTTCCACATGTGCCTTGAAATACTGTGCACTTGATAGTTTAGTGTCTGAAAACAGCATGCAAACAAATGCACAATAGTACAAACATATCTAAACTCAAGTTGCATGAATTTCATTGTATTGGATAAATAAAATTATTTATATTAGCAGGTCTCAAGGTCAATGTTAGGGTGAATATCATTCAAAAGTGAGTGTTTAGTTCGTCCAAGAGATTATGTGATGTCAGTGTTCTTAAAGGCAAAGGTCAATATGTTGTCATATGTGCCCACTTGCAACAGCCATACTGTATGTGTCTGGCTCCTTATTTTGAATCAGAATGTTTCCATGACAACAACATAAAAGCAAAATTCATACTTATGGAAATTCAGCTGTTAAGACTGCGGTAGAAAAACAAACAAACAGAGAAGATGTATAAACATCGAAGGCATGTTGAACGATGGTTCAGTTGAAAAGCAACAGACAGAGTACTTCACTGGTTAAAATGAATGATGATGAACCACTGGATTGTCATAAACTAACATTGGTTTAATTTTATCAATTCAATTTAAATGACACTTTTTAACCCAAGTGTGGGGTTTGTCCATATTTGACATAACATTGGACTACAACAACCCAGCATTTTAAAATATAGTATTTAGTATTCAATTCTGGAATTGTTGAGACTTGTCAAGTTTGGTTTGATAAAAACCAATTCTAATAAAATTGCTCCACTAGTGCAATTCATTTGAAATGTGAATGCTGGTATCTATTCCTTGGTTTCAAACCAAAACTTCAAAATGAAATGGAACAAAGTCACACGATGCTACCATAAAAATGCTCAAGTGTACCTTGTTTTTTCTCATCATAGTTGTGATATTGCCCATTTCATTTCAATACAGGTTCTGGAAACAGATTTCCTTGCAGAGGATTTTTGTTTGTGAGTGCAAAAAAATAAAAAATAAAAATCTTGGTGCCGTTTCAACTTTTTTTTTTTTTTTTACAATTTATTATAAGATCTTCATGACTTATTCAAGCTTAGTCCTTTTCGAAGTGATCCTAAGCATATTTCATTAAGTGTAATGCGAAACACAGTATGTGAAAAGACTTAAATGAGAAATGTAAAAAAAGCACTCATCAAATTTCAAAAACACTCTGATTCCTCACAGCTAATAGTGTTTATTTGACATTTGGTGGTAATCTCGATTTAATCTCTGTTTTCAGAGACTTTTCAAAGTGGTGAGCCATCCTAAAGTGACTGAAACCCTTCGACAGCAGATGAAGAACAATTGGATGAGCCTTTCAGTTGATCAAACAACAAATAACAAAACATGCATAGTTGGTGGTCCTCCAGGAACATGGTTGAGAAACACTGGTTTAGAATATGTTTTTTTTTTTTTTTTATAATGTCACAAACTCATAAGCCTCATTTTAAATAATCAAATGCTTTAAATTTAGAAAACAATTTCCAAGTTGTCAGTTATTGGTGCTTATCTGGCTTTTGGTGGAATCTCTATTTAATTTAATTTAATTCTATTTAATGAGCCATCCTAAAGTGACTGTAACCCTCAGACAGCCGATGAAGAACAAATAGATGAGCCTTTCAGTTGATCATTGAACATGAATATGTCAAGAATATGTCACTAACTAATTTAAGCTTCATTTGAAATGCTTAAATGCTTTAAATGGCATTAAAAACCTGAAACAATCAGAATAAAACAAGCAACTACAGTTAAAATGCATTACAGAATAGAATGAATGGCAAAGATCCAGTCAATCATCGCCTCCAGAAAGATCAAAGAAGATCTAGTCAGAAGAGTTTTGATGGAAGCACAGCTGTCACCAAGAAGACCCCATAATGCACCATTGTTGAAAAAAAAAAAAAAAGCATGTGCAGAGTCTGTTAAAATTTGCCAAGGAAAACAATGACTCAAAGAAAAATATGTAATGATGAAAGTTAAAATGGAAAGTTAAAAAGTTAAAACACAAGTCTCATTTCACTGTAAAAACTGAAGCATGATGATTCAAAAATCATTAGATGGGGATGCTTGTCTTATTGTGGAGTTTAGACCTATTTATCATTTTCCAAATATCAGTTTAAATTTTTCAGAACAGTAGAAGAGACTATGTTGATCCACATTGAATAGAAAATGCTCCTAAAATTGCTATTTCAACAAGACAACAACTCTAAACAACCGAGTAATGGCCTGTTTCCACTGAGTGGTACAGTACAGTATACGGTATGGTTCAGCTCGGTACGCTTTTATGGCCGTTTCGACTGTGAGAAGGTACCTAAAAG
Source organism: Danio rerio (assembly GCF_052040795.2). NCBI lineage: Eukaryota > Metazoa > Chordata > Actinopteri > Cypriniformes > Danionidae > Danio > Danio rerio. The sequence goes on along the minus strand of NC_141029.1, from coordinate 20,721,831 downwards.
CAAACTGTACTGTACCTCTTTTTGGGTACCCTTTGCAAACCTATTAAAAGGTGATTCATACCGACCTGTACCATACCGTACAGAAAATGTGGAATGAAGGTTGTTCTTCCTGCATTGATAGTTTCTTGGGCCTGTTTCTGGTACCAGTAGTTCAGTAATTTAACCAAAAATTGTCTTTATTTTATTGTTCAATGTACTAACTGCTATTTTCTGACAGATTAATTTGTATTTTCTTTGCCTCATTAAAAATTAATTCACACAATTTCTAAATACTTTTATTCAAAATGATATATGCAATGTTGCCGCTGTATTTGAATTATGGAAATAAAAGCTATTTAAAAATAGTTGCACTTTATTCACATCATTAAGTTGTGCTATTGATTTAAACACAAATGTGTCATGTTTTTTGGGGCATTTAGTAAATGAACATACAGTATTGTAAATATTTGTTAAGCACACAAATTACTATATTTATCTAAAATATTAATAATAAGATATACCAAACTTTACTGAAGTGATTAAATATTGGTCATACTAACAATCATGATTTAACTAAAAAAAGAAAAAAAAGAGTTTGTACCGGGGTGTCATGATTTTAACAAACTGTCAAATCAAAGCCATCACTGAATAAATTGTGGGAACAAATGTTCAATTTACAATCATATACCCCTTTTATTTTACTTTAGTTTTAACTATCCTTCAAAATACCACTCTTTTTCCTATTTTGTACTGTAATGATGATTGAAGTATCCAAACATCCTTTTGCCCAGTGTGGTTTGATAAATATGCATATTTAATTATTAATCTAGCCACCAAAAACAACATATTCTACACTTTGTTCATGTGCTTCTTAAGACGTCATGTTCTTCTGCACAAATTAACTAGAATATCTCTTATCCAAGTGCTCTTGCTTGTACCAATCAGCCACCAATGAATTGAAATCAATTTGGTCCTCTTCAAATTGAAACAAACAAGTGCACTAATTAAAACAAAAAGATAGATGAGAAAAAGCAGGTCAGCCACCCACTATTTCTCTGGCATAGTTAAACCCGGTTTGCAATTCAAATGCAGATGAATAAACCCAGTAATCACATGATGATTAAACCATGACCAAGCCATCGTCTATAACAACTATAATCAGTCATATATGACCATAATGAACTGTCACTGCATCTGTAATCAGATGGCTATGTGCATGGGTGGCATAGTTTAAAAAAGCGAAGCAGAATGTGTGCCAGTGATGCCAGGGGTTGCATGGATGTGCTATTTGTGACATCATAACATGGCTAAAACTAAATATGAATGATGCTCCATTTTTTAAGGTGAGACATTAGAGAAAGACATTGTTGTTTTATGGCTTCTTTCAGAATTGTTGGTAAAAGCATCCAAAATATAGTTATAAATGTACATTTTATCACATTCTGTTTGATCCTAAAAGTGTTAATGGCAATGCATATCTATTTTTGAAGATTTTTATAAAGATATCTTGTAAAAACATGGTGCTTTTTGGCAGTAGCTTGGCTGTTGACAGTATTTTCTGATTTATGGAGCTGACAAAAGTAAAACTTTCAATGTCAACAACATTTAAACATGTCAAAAGCATTTAACAATATTTAAACTTGACTTCATCAAATATTCATGTTTCTGTTCTGGAACTATATGTAAATTAGTGCATATTTATTCAGACAACACTTTATGTATACATATTCAAACACCTTTTGCAAAAACTATGTTTAAAACTGTTAATACAGTAAATGCAATTAATGTGGTAAGTATGGTGATATTTGTTCAACTTAAAATAATCAATATACCTGGATAAAAGGTTGTGAGAGCTTAAATAAACAACATATCTTTTTTACACTTTAGACTCCATTGTGGACCTTGATCTCTGCTCTAACGACTTTTAGTGTTGCAATATATTGTAAAAAACAAGGTAATGAAGTAATTTGCTTCGGTAATTTAACAGTTTTCTTTCTTAAAACATTGTTAGCTGTAACAATTTGACCAAAACAATTGGCATAGCAGGTAAAAGTGATTTAATAAACCAAAATGCCAGCTTTTCAATGGAGGTTCATCAAAAAAAAGGCGGCGAATTTTGTGTAAAATGTAAATGATGTTACATTTTGAAATACATGACAAGCCTTTGTTAAAATCCAATTTAAGATATCTAATAAATATGTAAAGCTCAAACTGACACCAGCACTCGGATAATGATTTAGCCTCCACCCTGTCTCAGATGCTAATGACGTACATGGCACAAATTTCGTCTCAGAAAAGTCCATCTTCCTATCCTTGGGCTACAATAGCGGTGTCGTCATTCTGTAATGATTGACAGGCTGTCATTAGTCGGGGACATCAAAAAAAAAAAAAAAGTCACACTGATGCTGCTGCAGTTTAAGGGCATGTCTTCTCTCAGACAGACGAGAGCTTGGGATCTTTGCTACTGAAAACTCATGTTAAGACGGGATTAAATATAAGGATATTGATTTTGGGTTCTCATCCCTGGGTGGTTTATACATTGACACAGCCCTGCACTCCTTTGTTAGATGTACAACACCCTTAAAGACAGCTTGGGGCCAATTACGGGTTCAGCCCCCATGGCTTCCAGTCAAGACACAGGCTTTCTTATCAAAGGCTCCACCGATAACTGGGTCATGGCGATTACCTTAAAGCAAAAACCCAGCCTCTGAAAGAAAGAGAGAAACCTTCAATGCATTCATCTCTTTTGATATGAAGACAAACAAATCATTTACATAACTACACCTACACTGTACTGGATACGTCTCTCGTTTGACGATAAAGCTGCCAGTTGTCGGCACATCACACAGCAACGACTTAACACGATAGACGTGAAAGCATTAACATCTCGCTCCTCTCGCACTTTCATTGGAGGCAGTTCATTATGTGGGATCCCTGTGATTTGGCCCTCTCGGTGAGTTCACGTGCCGCCACCCAACCGAGGACTCCTTTCATCACAGGGCAGCGACGCTAATTGCCGAGCCAGAGCCAGAGAGGAGCTGAAGTGGAAAGGTGATTAAATTCAGCCTTTAGTGCGGAGGGCAGTGAGCAAAGCTCTCGCTCTTTCCGAGCCCACAGCACTGACGCAGTAGAGCCCACCCTTAACACCCCTCCTCCCACCGCGCGAGTGTATGCGCGCACACACATATATGTGTTTGCGTGGCTGTGAAAGGCTCAGACAGCGTTGGCAGCGCACACTGCTCCTGCGCTCCATGCCAGCGCCGCTCAGCTGCGCTCCTATTTGTCCAGGCGTCCGCTCACGCGCACGCTCCCCACACACTCCGCCAGGCTGGGTGTGAGGAACGGAATGGAATGGAACCTCAGAAGGATGGAGAGCGAACTGAGACAGATCAATCCGGACCTGCTGCAGCCCAGCAAGAGCTTTAAGAAACCCTCCTCTGGCACCATCACCATCAACGTGGGGGGGTACCTGTACGCAGCCCAGAGGCACACCCTTGCCAAACACCCCGGCTCCCTGCTGGAAGAAATGGTGACTGGGAAAAAGCCAGTGCTGCATGTGGACTCCATGGGTAACACCTTCATTGACCGGGACGGCCCTATCTTCCGTCACATATTAAACTTCTTGCGCTTGGGCGAGTTAGTGCTGCCCGAAGACTTCAAGGAAACCGAACTTCTCCGCAGAGAAGCCAACTTCTACCGCTTGAGCGAACTAGCCCAAGCCCTGCAGGATTGGGAGCAGCAGCAGGCCACACAGCGTGAACCTGCCTTCCTGGAGGTGACGGACAGCCACGAGCGCTCACAGGGTCTGAGAGTCTACTGCAGCGACAACACCTTCATCGAGAAGGTCAAGAACCGGCTGGTACAGATCTCCAAGAGTCGCCTGGACGGCTTTCCAGAGGAGTTCGAAGTGTCATCCAACATCATCCAGTTTCGACATTTCATCAAGTCGGAGCAGGGCTCTCGGCTTGTGCTGAAGCAGGACAGCACGTTTTTGTGTACACTAGAGTGTCTGAAGCTGGAGACGGTGATGCTGGCTCTCAAGGGAGGCTTTCGTCTGATCACCAGCCTGGACAGCAGTCGAGGATCAGTGGTCCAGTGCGAGGCTCTGCATTTTGTCAAGTGACCCCACTAGAGGAACTGTCACCACTAAACACATGACCCGCTGAAAACCATCTCGCGTCAACCAACACCAGCGTCCTCTACCGAAAACCTGTTATGGATTACTCTGCTAACCTGCTTCTACGTGACACACTCCAACGGACAAAGAGAGAAAGGAGAGAGACTGTACTGTACTGTGGGGCTTTGTTTGGTTTGTGTATGTAGTCGTCATCTGTTTACAATTGTCTTTACAGGAAGATCCACGGTTTGTACTTGATATGATTGCAGAGAACTGTGAAATCTAAAGGCTGAGTGTGATGGTCTTTACATTTGTGAGCAAGTTTTGTGATTTCTGGTAATGTGAACACATGTAGTGAACAACAGGTTGTAATCTTTTGAGTCTGTGAATGTTCTCGCACAATAAAGCTGCATTGTAAGTTATTTGTAACACTGTTGACGATCTACACTGTCTGTGAACTGTGGAGTGTATGCTGAGAAATGACAGTGGGCTGTATAAATAGAGCTACATTTATTTATTTATTAATTTTTTTATTATGTGCAGTGAGGTCTGCTTGTAAGAGCGATACTGTGTCCTAAATTGAATGTTTGCAATATTATGCAGCAAAATGTGACCTAAAAATTAAATTTCCTCCAGCATTGATCCAAATTTAAATGGGTTTGATCGTGTTTTTTTTTAGAGCACATGGCATACATACATCCAACGCAGATATTTTAGCATGCGTGTGCGTGCTGATTCAAAAACAATCTGATTCACTTCAGAAGAAGACAAGCTCCAAAACCTGTCAATCAAAGAAAATTGATGAAAAGTCCTACAAGTTGCTGTTAGTCAGAGCCAAGAACTCCGTGGGAAAAAATATCAGTTCAAAATAGATCCATCACCCTGTGAATTCTGCAAGCAAACAAAACATTCAGTGCGCTGACTAATTCTGAAAAACAGCTCTTCTTGACAAGCAGCTAAATTCAGTTACAGTCTAAATCGGCTGTTTCATAGAAAGGCAAAGGCAGACATATGGTTAGACTCACTTTGGATTAGCCGACATCTCCACACACTAGTATCCATCTGTTTCCATCAAATCTGTCATGCAATCTCCCACTAAAATGATTCATTTCTGACATGGGGAGGAATAAAGAAGCACCTTCAATCTCTTGTCGTGTGGACATCAAAACAGAGTCCTTTTTAATTGCAGATATCAGTCATTCATATTTGATGAGACACGGCAGGGCTTATTAGCCGCCGTCACTGGCTGATACGTTTCTAAACCGCTGCCAGCAGGAGACTGGAAACCTGCGGGGGGGTGCTGGTAAGCAGAAGCATTTATTTCAAATGGTAGAAAGCCATTAACAGCTAAAATATTCATGGATAAGTCTCACGTCCAATTGTTGCCAGGCAAACGAGACTCCTACATAACAAAAAAGAAGCCAAAGATTCTCTCATCATGTGCTCCCAAGGAGGCATGACTAATGGCTGCCTCTCAATTTGATCGAAATTAATGGTCAGGCGAACATGTGACTTCGAGGACTCATATGCCCTTAAGAGACCAATTTCTCTGAGAATGTAGCGAGAGTGAAGAATCCGGTCTCTGCTAATGTACTTTTCAAAGTGCGAACTTGAATAGAGGCAAACCGCCTTGCTAGAACAACGTGAAATGGGCAATAGTCAAGGCCATCTGTAAGAGAAAAGCACGAATGGAACAAATCAAAGCAAGTTTCATCAAGAATTGGATGGAGAAAAAGGCAAGACAAGAATGCTGGGAGAAAGAAAGCTTGAGTTTTTGATATTTAACAGATTTTGTAATAAAATGAAAGACCACTTTGCTAAATATTACAATGGTTCCATACAAAATATCCCACGTTTTCAGACCTTCAATATTGGGGGCAAGGGAAATAAAAAATAAATAAATAACAGGAACACTTAAACAATGCAATCTAACTCCAAGTGTTCCCTTTATTTTTTTGAGCAGTATATTAAGAGACCATATAATTCAAAATTCTTTGAATTTACTTGATCATTAGATCTATATTATGCAGTTCAGTAAATCATTTTTTAGTTAAATTATTTTATAACTATAATTATTAAAGTAATTTGCAAATAACATTTAACAGTAATTATTAAAATAACATTTCCTTAAAATTTCAAATAAAAAATATTGTCTTTTAGAGCATTTTGTCCAGAAGAAGTTACAAATGTTTTCAATTGTTGTAAATGAAAATCAGTGTTTCTGAAGCTAAAACAGGGGTTTTGCTTTGTCTAAAAAGGAGTATAAGATGTCTGCTAACATGACATGTTTGTTTAAAATTTCATTTAAAAAAAAATCTTAAATGACAACATATTTATTATCATAACTTCACAGGAAAAAAATAATTTTCTCAAATACAAAACGCATTTCAATCAATCAATAAAAAATGTACTGACTGATTGATTGACTGATTGAAAGCACAACTCACACAATAGGAAAAAGTAAACAAAAAATAATCCACCAAAATAAAGATGTATTAATTTTCCTTTGGTTTAGTCCCTTATTTATCAGGGGTAATTCACACACTTATACACTACGGACAATTTTTGTTTATTCAATTCACCTATACCTATTGTCTTTGGACAGTGGGGGAAACCGGAGCACCCAGAGGAAACACACACCAACACGGGGAAGAACATGCAAACTCCACAAAGAAATACCAACTGACCCAGCCAGAACTCCACCCAGTAACCTTCTTGATGCGAAACGACAGTTCTAACAACTGAGCCATTGTGCCGCCCTTATTATTAAAAATAATAATAATTATTATTATTATTATTATTATTAAATAAGAATATAACTAAATAACAGTCAGTAATATCAGTACAGTGATGGTATTATTATAGTATTTAAAGTCTGTACAGTACGTGCCTAAATGGGCAAGGACATGAATAGTGACACTAAATGCATGACATTTGATCCAAAATGTTAAATTTTACATTAAATATTTTATATTAACATAGTCATTTTCTGCACTGTAAAACCTAACAGTCAACTTTATCACATGAAATGTGCAGTTAACGCAAAATTGACAAAGTTAATTCTACTCATTTGAGAAGAGTTTTGAACTCAGTGTTGAAGGTAATGAGTTAATGAAATACCTCATTACTTCAACTTAAATGGAGTAAGTTCACAGAACTCATATAGATTAGTTTAACTGAAATGGTTTGTTGCAATCGGTTTCCTCAAATGGTTTGAGTTGCCTTAACTTATTGGGTTTTACTGTGCACACACTGCTTCATTTACTCAAATTAATTGGGGTCACAGTACTCATTAGGATTAGTTTTTGAACTTAAATGGTTTGTTGTAATTAGTTTGCTCAAACGGTTTGAGTTACCTTAACTTTTTGGGGTTTACAGTGTGTGAATAAATGTTATAAGGGATAAAATTTTTATTCTACTCAAAACCCGCACCTATTCATGGCAAATCAAAACAACTGATAATAACATGGAAATGGTCTCTTTTAGGGCTGGGTAATTTGGCCTAAAAATAAAATCTCAATTAATTTAACAATTTAACTTGATTATGATTAATAAACGATTATTTTATTTTATTTTTTAACCTCATATTTCACTGACAAGTTTAATATGCCGTCTAAAGGCATTTCTGGCGCAGCTTCCAGTCATCGTTAATGTAGTACAAAGTAAGGCTCAAGAATGAGTCCATCTTCCTACTTGAACAAAGATCAGATGTGGCTGCAAAGTAGCTGCAAAAGTAGAAATCAGCCTCAGCTTTTAGCAAAGTGGGGTCACGTGACACATAGGGAAAGTAATTGAAAAAATCGTCCTGGAAAAATTTGATCGATTATAGGTTCTGAATGTCGAATTTTATTATCGCCCAGTCCTAGTCTTTTCCCATTATTTCAGGCCAAGCTAAGCCATTGACTTTTTACTAATATTAAAGGTCATGTGAATTTAAAATAAAGTTTTTTAGATCTTCCTTGTCTTAAGGATAAGTGTGCTTCAAAACAGTGACAGAATTCACATTTAGAAGATATAAACACTCAGCAGAGTCCCTTCTGCCTAAATGAATCACCAATCTTTTTGGCATCACCTCAAACTAAGCCATTGACTTTTTACTAATATTAAAGGTCATGTGAATTTAAAACTTTAGTTTTTCATCAAATTTCTAGACCAATCAAATGCTCTTTAGTATCGATCATGTCCTGCCCCCTTCAAGAAGCTTTGCATTAGTTTTTCATCTGATGCACTGGGGGCCTGTTTCAGAAAGGAGGTTAACTGAAAACTCAGAGTATTTTAACCCTGAAATGAGAGAAACTCTGGGTTTTCCGTTTCAAAATGGCAGGTTTGTTAAACTCAAGAAAGCAGGGTAAGTCAAGCCTGTTTCCAAAAGAGAGGTAACTTTAACTCAGAGTCAGTTACTGTGGTAACTTACTCTGTGAATCTAACCTGGTCAGAAGCAGGTTTTATTCTCTAAACTCAGAGTTTCTGTCGGTCTCCTCCCCTTTTTTAAAGATGAACCGGTACTTCTCGCCTTAGCCTTACGTTTCCACCCACCTATTTTTATGCTTATTTTGGATACGTGCATAAAAACGATTGATAGAAACGTCATGATGCACATAACTTTTTAAAATATGCATAAAAAAACGCGCATAACTGAGTAGGATAAACTTTTATTCGATAGAAAATGTGCGCATAAACTACGATGGAAACACTTTTACTGAACAAATTACAGCATGTACATTAAAAAAAGATCATGATCATATGATAATGAAAATGTGTGTAAATGAACAAACCAGCAGGCTGAGCACACTGTAACACGTCTTAAATATTGTTTTAGTCATTCTAAAATGCCTTAACTTTTTCAGTATTATTGTATATTATTAATTACCTCCGAACGTCTGATGCGTGTCAAGAGTCTCCGCTTCTCATGGCTTCAGACGCCCCCACGTGTTCATTGTGTTTCAGCATTGTCTTCTGACATCGAGGCGCAAGTACATTAATTAAGCTAAATGAAGAATTAATTGGCGCAGCTTCTTCTACCACAGTAAATTCTGTTTTTACTGTTGATATTTGGTGCCAGTTTAATCAGGAAGTGACGATTTTTTTCTCTTTGACTCGTTGGATGGAATTTTATTCGTATCTTTTATGCAATATTCCAGTTTTGCACATACATTTATGTAATATATTTGGATGGAAACATAGCTATTGCCTACATTTTAGTCACACACAGAAGAACTGTACCAGAATGGCTTATCCTTTTCTTATAAATAATTAAATTAATTTCCCCTTCGACATGAACTGTAACTAGATTAATGGGATTATTATTCTTTCTCAAAATAATTTTTAGTACTGCTTACCTTCTAAATGTTATATTAACCTCTATCACTTGATCAATAAAAAAGGCAGACACACGAGTGCACTGTTAAATAATTTAAAACTAATAAATGTATAAAAAAAAAAGTTTAGAAAAAAAAATATAAACGTCACAAATTACATTACTTATTTTATTATACTTAAATATTTAAATACTTAAAAAGTGAAATTAGGCATTAACTTGAGTAGCTGTTTTCCCACGCTAACTGTCTTTTCTTCACTGATGGTTGCTTCTTTTCAAATATATACGCTCATATTTGCTATAACTTTGCATGAGAACATCAAGTTCAGCTGGAGAAAGAAATGGTGATCTCTTTTATAAGATATTGCCATAGTCACTCGTAATGTCTGCGCTCCATTGATAATGCCTTTTTAAAGTCACGGTGTGCGCGCTTAACTCTGAGTTGGTCTACTCGAAGTTGATTGACCCAACTCAGATCAGCTGCTCTGAAACCGAAAACTCAGAGTTTTTAATCTCTCGGTAAATCAACTCAGAGTTCAAGTTTAAACTCCGAGTTGTTTGAACCTCCTTACTGAAACAGGCCCCGGATCTCAACCAATCTCCCTGTCAGAGGTGTGAAAAAACAAAACACTATTGGCTGTTTTTTAAAAGAAGAAGTACTATGTCCCGACCTGCTTTTATGTTTCAGTTTAGATGATGTCAAACAACGAATATAAAATGCCCATTTAAAAGCACTTCACTGGACCTTTAAAAACATGTTGTTTATGTCACTATGTTGCCATCTGAACGTACATACAGAATATTTACATGTCAAGAAATAAATTGCCTTCTCAACCCCCCACATCTAGCCTTGATTACCAGTCACGTGACTCTTTTGTGAGCGCGACACCTCTATTTCAAGCCACAGATGTACATCTGCACTATAGCGTGCACAAAAAAACATCTTTCAGCACACGTGCACATAAGTGTCCAACTCTTCCAGTCTAACTTCAAGCCACATAGCAACAGGCTTTAAGTGCCCAAGTCAATCAAGTCAAGCTGCCTCTCCAACCTGCCATCATCAAGGACTTAATACATATGAAAAAACCTTCTACCCTGACAGCTTATCAAAGTCTCAGTAGCTCCACAATGCTTCACAGCACCTGTTCCATTCACTGCTGCTTTATGACAGCAACACTGTCAAAATGGACATGATTTAAACAGTAAAATACTGAAAAAATGCAACAATAAAAAATTTTAACCTGGTTAAAATTATGTATCCTTAATATATACAGTGAATTAATGTCTTTCCCACAATTCCATGCAAGACACTTCAGTTTATACAGTTGAAGTCAGAATTATTAGCCCCCCTGAATTATTAGATCGCTTTTTTCCTTAATTTCTGTTTAACAGAGAGAAAAGATTTTCAACACATTTCTAAACATAATAGTTTTAAGAACTCATTTCTAATAACTGATTTATTTTATCTTTGCCATGATGACAGTAAATAATATTTTACTAGATATGTTTCAAGACACTTCTATACAGCTTAAAGTGACATTTAAAGGCTTTACTAGGTTAATTAGGGTAACTAGGCAGGTTAGGGTAATTAGGCAAGTTATTTTATGACAGTGGTTTGTTTTGTAGATTATCGAGAAAAAATATAGCTTAAAGGGGCTAATAATTTTGTTCTTAAAATGGTTTTAAAAATAATAACTACTTTTATTCTAGCCGAAATAAAACAAATGACTTTAACCAAAAGAAAAAATATTATCAGACATACTGTGAAAATTTCCTTGCTCTGTTAAACATCATTTGGAAAATATTTTAAAAAGAAGAAAAAAATTGAAGGGGGCTAATAATTCTGACTTCAACTGTATGCTTTTTTGTTGACACTACTGTGGTCATATTTAGATTTTTCCAAAACGGTTATGTACTTTCTTGTTTTTTGTTGCATCTAATTTTGACAAATAATGTTTATTGCATTACTTTTTGTTTGTTACCATGATGGTGTTTGTTAGCAGTGTTGGGGAAAGATACTTTTGAAAGTAGTGCACTACAATATTGAGTTACTCCCCAAAAAAGTAACCAGTTTAGTTACTTTTTATCGAAAGTAATTTGTTATGATACTTTTGTGTTACTTTTTCTTATGGCAAAGGCTCAATCACTTCCAGAACTTGCAGGTTTTTTTTCCTTCCTTCTTTTTATTAGAGGAGCTCTGCAATTAACTACACACTGTTAAGGATAATGATTTTGGATAATGTTTTCGAACGCTTAAAGCAATGTGTAATGTAATGTGTTTGGGAGTCGCGGAAGAAAGTGAACGTGAACAGCAGATGGGGGAGGAGGGCAGTTGAGGAGGAGGATCAGTAAAATGAGAAGCCGGATCAGATTTTCGGATCCGGCATATTCCGACACAAATTAAGCCCTGCTGCCAACACTGTTTATTAGGCTGCTTTTAAACTGCAGATCTTGATAATCAAATCTGATTATGTGACTGTATCTGATTTTTTTTTTTTTTTTTTGCTGACCTGCTTACATCATCTTTTAAAAGTGACTCGTTTCGGATTGACTGCATTTACACAGCACACTGCATAGGCACAATGACTAGGAAAAAAAAAAAGTGGGCGCTGACTTACACCTGATAATTAAAGAGCGCCTTTTTCTCCGTTACCGTATTCAAGATGTTCGCAGGGTTTCATTTTTTTTCTTTCTTTTTGACAAGTTGTTTTACTATAGTTTAAGACAGAACGGTTTTCATTTGGCCATCTTCTTTCAATCTATGGCTTAATGTAATGTCCATGCTGTGATTTATGCATGTGACATACGCCACAGTTTTATATTATTTATATTGGTTACGTGGCGGAAGGTACACTCTCTCTCTCTCTCTCTCTCTCTCTCGTTAACATACTCAGATATGTGTGCTATATGACGATATAAAAGCTTTTTTAGTCCTTGTGTATGAGATTTAAAGGGCACCTTTGGTGAAAAATCTACTTTTCAAGCTGTTTGGACAGACATGTGTGCAAGTATAGTGTATAGACCGTCATACTGGGGTCATATAAACACACAGTCCTTTTTTTCAATTTAACAACATAAAGACGGTGGACCAATTGGAGCGGTTTTCAGATTGACCGCAACTTGACGTAGGAGTGCGATTCCCCCCGCACACCAATATTGATTGACAGGCACGTGTCACCTAATCCTTAGTTTGTCATTTCTTGTCAACCATTTTCAGCGTGTGAGTCAAAGCGATGTCACTAGAGGAACACCATTGCCCTATTTTTAGATGCAAGGCTCATTTGGCATAACACAAGATCAGCTTTCACCACATGATCGCTCTAATCGAAATTATAGTTTGTAACTTAGTTTGTTTGTCGGTAGGTTTGCAAACTAGTGTACTTTTCATTGCATCAACCCTAAACTTCAGCCATTTGCATTTCTCGAGGTCACAGAAGCTCCCTGTGAGTGTGATCTTAACTAGGTGCAGCTGGAAAGTGCGAGTGCCTTTGCCTCATGTGAGTGTCGCTCCATTGGAAATAAAATAACAAACTTGCCAGCAGGTTGCACACCAGAAGCGCCACTCGGCGACGCGCAGCGCCATGCATTTTAGAATTCTAAACATAGGATTCTATCAGGATACACACAATGGCGCTTCAAGTTGGCGGCTGTCCGTGGCGCCTAGCCAGGATTCAGGACAATTCATGTTTCTGCCGCGCCTCAGAGCTCCATCTGAATGGTTTCATTTTAAATAACATGCGAATGTGCATGTCTGGTGTGCTGTGTCGCGGCTCTGAGTGGCGCATATGGTGCCTCAGTCAAAGTTAATTCAGTGTGCGTGGTTATTAGTCTCAGTGTACAAGCTTGAAACTTTAAACTAGCACACAGTTAGCTGTAAAACTGTACAAAGACACGAATGATTTTGTACTTTCTGCTTGGTCTGTGTCAGAGTCGTACATGTACGGCTGAATGCTGGTCCTCTCACTCATCTTGCTTCTCTCTGTCTGCCTGTCTTTTGCCAAACACAGGGCAGGGGAGCTCTTGGCTCCGCCCCTTGTTACGTTGGGTGGGAAGCCGAAACTTCATGTGAAGCAACACACCCCTAAAAAGCGAACTGTGTACACGCCCCCAAAATGACAAATTATAACAAATTATAGTAAAAAATCTGAACTGTGTTTTGAACTGAACCTAAACTGGCAACTAAGAAGAACCATAATATTAATATTAAATCATGAAAAATGGATAAACTATGTGCTCTTTAAGGTTTTAGACTCTGCTGAAGTCTGTTCTGAAATGAAAGCGTCAGAGTTGACGTCATTCGCTATGGTTTTTAATGATGCGCGGCTCGCATTGTCATGTTAAAATCCAATCTACCTGCTTACACTGCAGACACAATGGCACACATGTGATTCATATTGAATACATTTCCACATATGAACAAGGCCTAAATCTGATTTGAGTAAATCGGAATCCATGTGATTTTTTCTTGCTTACGCGTACATGGGTCCTATCCGATCTGTGCCAAATGGGAGAAAGAAATCAGAATTAAGTCACTTTAACCATGCAGTGTAACTGTAGCCTTAGTTGTATTGATGACACTGAATGCTTTCTATATATTTGTATCTTTTTATTTGTTTGTTTTGCTTGAGGGAAAATTGTCTGCAATGAGCATTGGTTCATCCTGACTATCTCATCTCCACATGCTTATAGTTGTTTTTGTGGATGTAACAAAAGTATGACAAGTAGATGTTAGTACTTTAAAACATTCATTTTTATAGCACTTTTACAATGTAGATTATGTCAAATCTGCTTGACAGACGATAATAGTAAATTGAAACTGTGTCAGTCCAGTTTTCAGAGTATCTGGATGCAGCCTTTATGATGCAAGCTGAGATTGCATCAATCAGCGATGCAATGTCAGACACAACGCACTCAATTGAGTGACATGATTGTGACGGGTAGGGTCGGGGTGGGGTCAGGTGAGCGCTTTAAGAAGCATTGGATGCAGCTCAGATTGCACTGCACCAGGTCTGCATCCAGAACCTTCTCCCAGTTTTCAGAGTTGAAGTTCAGTTTAGTACAGTTCAGTTCAGTGTGGTTTAATTTTCACAGCTGAAAGTCCAAACACTGAAGAAAAAATCCATCGATGTGCAGCTCCACAAGTCCCAAAACCAAGCAAGCCAGTGCTGACAGTGGCGAGGAACAAACTTTACCAATCAAGGAAAGTGGGAAAAAAAATAACCCCGAGAGAAACCAGGCTCAGTTGGGCACAACCATTAATGTATAACACTATAAATGAATGAAATACTGTAGTTACTTTAAGGTTTACTCTTAGGTTCTTATTTTTTAAACAACGTGTAAAACAGTGTAAAGTGTAAAAAAGTAAAATTCTGCCAGTTTTTTTACCGTAAATTTTAAAGATTTGTTAATACAGAGAACAAAAGAACATGGACCATTCTCTGCAAAGAAAAAAATGAGAGGTTGGATATAAATAGACATTTAACAAGTGCTTTAAGCGAATTTCTGAGCAGAACACAAGGTTATGAGCATCTTCGATCTTAGAGCCAAGGACAGATGTGTCCGGCATGAACACCATAGGTCATAAAGTTCATTAAGACAAACAGATAAAGCAATTACTCAACATGCACATCCCCACATGCGGAGGTTTTGTTTTGGCCTTCATGACAGAAAACACAAAAACTTGCTGCTCCCTGATTACACAATGAAGCATGACCTCCATCCCTCAAACAGCCCTCTTCGCTACCGAAAAAGAACCAATACCAAAGAGAAGCGTTTGTGCTATTCATTAGCCAATAGAGAGCTTTTCATACCCTGAACCATTTCAATTCATAACTTACTGAGAAAAAGACACTGTTACCCTTCCACCCCCAGAAAAAGCTTTTAACTGTACAAGTAGAGCCTCTATTCATGGCCAACTTCTGTGGCCAACCTGTTGCTAAGCAACCGCTTAATCAATACCTGGGGCTTGTGAGCGCTAAGCAGACAACTGAGGAAAAAAATATATTCATAAGTGAACAAAAGCGCACAACACAATGATTGCAATGCCACACTTAGCCTTGTGCGATTCTCCGTAAGGCTGCAATTATTTTCAGCTGCGTTGTAATGCTGCGATCTTCAGCGCAATCATTTATTAAAGATCTATCTTTCATCTTGCTGAAGTAAAGTAGGACAATGGTCCTTGAAGTCCTCAAGTTTTTCAGCCTACGTTGGTTTCAGGGACAAGCAATCTGTTTTTGTTGAAGATGAATTAAAATCACCAACAGCATGACGGAGTGGCCGATAAATAAAAGAAAACAATCATTTGTGACACAGTTACAGTTTAAAATGCCATTTTTTATGTGATAGCAAGCTGAATTGTGAAGTGATACTTCAGAAACCAATCTAATATGTTGATTTGATGCTGAAAACATTATTATTAATGCTGGAAACAGTTACTTTAGTGGTTTATTAAGAACTCTTACCTCAGGTTTTATGTTTTTGCTCAATGTTTTAGTTAATTATTTATAATTAAAAAAAATGTGTTTGATTTTTTTACATTTAAAATGTTATTGTATATTAAATTTTTGAACATTTATTTATTCATTTTCCTTTGCCTTCATTCTTTATTTATAAGGGGTCGCCACAGTGAAATGTACCACCAACTATTCCAGCACACAATCACTGGCCACTTTTTAGGTACACCTGTCCAACTGCTCGTTCATGCAAAGTTTCTAATCAGCCAATCACATGGCAGCAACTCAGTGCATTTAGGCATGTAGACATGGTCAAGATGATCTGCTGCAGTTCAGACCGAGCATCAGAATGGTGAAGAAAGGTGATTTAAGTGACTTTGAACGTGGAATGGTTGTTGGTGCCAAACGGGTTGTTCTGAGTATTTCAGAAACTAGGGTCATCTGTAGGGTTTACAGATAATGGTCAGAAAAAGAGAAAAATATCCAGCGACAGTTCTCTGGGTGCAAATGCCTTGTTGATGCCAGAGGTCAGAAGAGATTGGCCAGAATGGTTCTAGATGATAGAAAGGCAACAGTAACTCAACCACTTGTTACAAGGTATGCAGAAGAGCATCTCTGAAGGCAGTGTACCCATCTTCTGATGGCTACCTTCAGCAGGATAGCACGCCTTGCCATAAAGCACGAATCATCTCAGACTGGTTTTTGAACATGACAATGAGATTACTGTGCTCAAATGACCTCCACAGTCACCAGACCTCTATCCACCAGAGCACCTTTGCGAAGTGGTGAAACGAGAGATTCACATCATCAATGCGCAGTGACGAATCTGCAGAAACTGCGTGATGCTATCATGTCAATATAAACCAAAATCTCTGAGGAATATTTCCAGTACCTTGTTGAATCTATGCCACAAAGCAATAAGGCAGTTATGAGGGCAAAAGGAGTTCAACTCGTACTAGTAAGGTGCACCCAATAAAGTAGCCAGTGAGTGTTTTACACAGTGGATGCCCTTCCAGTCACAACCCAGTACTAGGAAACACCCATACACTCTCACATTCACTATTGCCAGTTTAGTCCATCTAATTCACATATGCATGTCTGTGGACTTTACAAACATGGGGAGAGCATGCAAGCTACACATAGAAACGCCAACGGGCCCAGCCTGGACTCTAAGCAGAAACCTTCTTGCTGTGAGGTCACAGTGCTAACCACTGAGCCACAGTGCCACCAAATTATCAACAATCATGTAATATTAACAAAATATTACATTTAAAGTGATTTTTGTAATCCAACTGTTTAGATCTCAACTACTAACTTCTAATTGCTGTAACAGAGCAGGCTTTAGTAACCCTTTTGGGCTTCATGTTAGTTCACACAATAATTTAAATTGTTATTACTCACCCTAATGTCATTCCACACCCTTTATACTTTCCTTCAACCTCAGAACACAGCATATGCCATTTTAGATTAAATCTAAAAATCTAAATTAAAAAATGTAATTAATAAAAAAAAAATCTAAGACAATCAGACAGCAATGGTTGTTCAAAAATGCAGAAAAAAAGTATCTATTTTAAATGAAATAATCTTAATCTGAATTCATGGAGCTATACAATATTTTTGCGCACACATAAAACAAAACCTTTAATCAACATTTTAAATAATAATTCAAATAAACGCCATATATTCCTTTATGTTTTGAATCTTTAAAGGGCACCTATTTTATCTCTAAGCTCCGCAGTGACAAAGCAGTGGGGGTGGATGAGATTCACCCAGTGTATCTTAGGTCTCTGGATAGTGTGGGGCTGTCGTGGCCGACACGTCTGTACAACATCGCATGGAGGTCAGGGACAGTACCTCTGGACTGAGCAACTGGGGTGGTGGTTCCCATTTTAAAGAAGGGGGACCGGAGGGTGTGCTCCAACTATAATGGGGGAAATCACACTCCTAAGCCTCGCGGGGAAAGTCTATGCCAGCGTACTGGAGAGGAGGATCCGGCCAATGGTTGAACCTAGGATCCAGGAGGAACAATGCGGTTTTCGTCCAGGCCGTGGTACACTGGACCAGCTCTATACCCTCACCAGGGTGCTCAAGGGTTCATGGGAGTATGCTAAACCAGTCCACGTGTTTTGTGGACTTGGAGAAGGCATTCGATCGTGTCCCTCGTGGCATTCTGTTGAGGGTGCTCGGGGAGTATGGGGTCAGAGGCGATCTGTTGAGGGCCGTCTCGTCCCTGTAGAAACAGAGTAGGAGTCTGGTTCACATTGCTGGCAATAAGTCAGATATGTTTCCAGTGCATGTTGGACTCTGGCAGGGCTGCCCTTTGTGACCAATTCTATTCATAATTTTTATGGACAGAATTTCAAGGGGCAGCCTTGGGCTGGAGGGGGTCCGGTTCGGGGACCACAGGATTTTATCTCTGTTATTCGCAGACGATGTTGTTCTGTTGGCTTCATCGAACATGGACCTTCAGCATTCACTGGGTCGGTTTGCTGCCAAGCGTGACGCGGCTGGGATGAGAATCAGCACCTCCAAGTCTCAAACCTCAAAGAGGCCATGGTGCCCCACTGGAAAAAAAGGTGGTTTGATATTTCCAGGTTGGAGAAAAGTCCTTACCCCAGGTGGAGGAGTTAAGGTATCTCTGGGTTTTGTTCATGAGTGAGGGAAGGATGGAACGTGAGATTGACAGGCGGATTGGTGCAGTGGCAGTAGTAATGCGGCGAATGTACCAGTCCGTTGTGGTGAAGAAGGAGCTGAGCTGAAAGGCAAAGCTCTTGATTTTCCGGTCAATCTACGTTCCTACTCTCACCTATGGTCATGAGCATTGAGCCATTACTGAGAGGACAAGATCTCTGATACAAGTGGCCGAAATGAGTTTCCTTCGAAGGGTGGCAGGGCGCACTCTTATGGATAGGGTGAGGAGCTCTGACACCCAGGAGGAGCTCGGAGTAGAGTCGCTGCTCCTCCACATCGATAGACTTCAGCTGAGATGGCTCGGGCATCTGTTTCGGATGCCTCCTGGATGCCTACCTAGGGAGGTGTTCCAGGCATGTCCCATTGGGAGGAGGCCTCGGGGAAGACCCAGGACACGCTGGAGGGACTATTTCTTTCGGCTGGCCTGGAAACGCCTCAGGATCCCCCCGGAGGAGCTGGAGGAAATGTCTGGGGAGAGGGAAGTCTGGGGTTCTCTCCTAAGACTGCTGCCCCTGCAACCCGGCCCCGGAAAAGCGGCAGAAGATAAATGAATGATGAATGAAAATATTTTATCTCTTTTACAAGATGTAAGATACGCCTTTGGTATCTCCAGAATGTGTCTGTAAAGTTTGAGCTCAAAATACCCATCAGATAATCAATTATAGACCCAAGAATCTGCCCATTTTGGTTTCCGAGTGTACGTGCAAATGAGCTGCTTCTCCCCACCCACCGTTTGCATGTGTGTGTCTGCTTATTATGCAATACATCAGATAAAATGCAGAGTGACAGAGAGAACTCAAAATACAGGTCACTAGTCAAAAATACCAAGTCAGTTTATTTGATATATCTGTGATGGAGTATATTCAAGCCTTTCTGAAATGATGAGTCTCACACAAATGCCATTTGCGGCACACACACACACATGCTTGTTTACTGACACCATGCGGCCATGGCAATTGTAGCATTTAAGAATTACATATCGATTTTTCTCTTTTTATTACAAACATGTCCTGTTTTAAAAACGCTTTAAACTTATGAAACATAAAATCCCAGAGAGTTGGAACACATATTTTAATCCCAGTTTCTTTACAAAATAAATGTTCTGTGGACATATCTATACATGTTATTTTGGAGACATAGCACCTGTTAATCAATTTGTGTGGTGGAAAAACAGCACTCTTTTGTCACATTGCGGTGGGCCTGAAAATTAATGGGTTATGGATCTTATTTTAAAGCATAAAAAAAGAGACTTGTGTTTCTATCACTCCAATATGACAGTGGACACATTATACCCACACGGTTTATAAAAGTTGATTTTCATCATAGGTGCCCTTTCAAACACCCTTTTGTTTTTGACCCATTCACAAAAAACTTAATTATGGCAAAAAGAAGTAAAAAAAATGCTGTATAATTATGTAAGAAAATGTGCTGTAAAAAAATGTGTTTCACGCACAAATTAAAAAATAAAACAAATATTTTCCAATCTGCAAGGCTGGCTTTACATTTTGGAACTGCCACTAGATGGAATGATTTCTTCAGTTAACCAGCCAAGCAGGCACAGTTATTGGCTAGCAGTGATACATTTTCAAAATAGCCAAATATCATATAATTACTTTGACTAGTTTAATTACTGGTGTACTGTGTATGAATGACAAATTGGCAACAACTGTATCTTATCTGTTAAAAGAGATCATTCACCTAAAAATTACAGTAAATTACTCAACAAATGGTTCCAAACCTCAACCAGTTTCTCATTTCTGTTGAAGACAAACGAAGGTATTTTGTAGAATGTTTGAAGAAAGTGACCAAAGACTTTCCATAGAAGGAAAAAAAATACTATGGAAGTAAATGGTTACAATTTCCAATATTTGAATAAAAATGAAAAAAAAAAACAGCTGTGCTCTTTATACTTTCCACCTTTGGTCGCACTGCTGAAATACAAATGCAGATGCACATGTGCTTTCTTTTAAACAGAGGAACTCATCTGTGGTATACATCAGAAACTGCACTTTAAAAAAAATGTAATGACAAAAAGTCAAGACAACAAATATTTTTATGTTGCTTTAACTTATTTAGTATGTTAATCAGGTTTCAACTAAATTTAAAGTTATTCAACGTTTAACTTAATATTTTAGTCAGTTTGACTGACGCAAGTTGAGTAATTTTTTTAGTTAAAGTTGAGTTTGAGTTATTTTTTATTTATTTATCTCAAATGTACTCTCGTAGCTTGATAATATTCCAATTGAGCCACGGAAAAAACACAGTATGTTATGTTGACTTTTTTGGTACCTTTCTTCACTGGATACGGACCATTGCTGCCTCTGGAGGATGAGGGAGCTCTCATTATTGTGTTGTGAAGAAAAAATCTAGTTATGTATGGAAAGCATTGTCAATGTGATGCACTGAGATATCGAACTGAACCGAATCAATGGCAAGATAATCGTAACCAAACCGAATCTTGAGACCAGTGTAGGTTCACACCCCTACTAACTAACTTTACCATCTGAATAAACATAAACAAAGAACTTTGATCACCAAATCTGTAGAGACAGGACTTTCAACATCAACTGGAACTGTGTCTTTTTTAAAAGAAGATGAGCGTGCAAATCCGGACTTCACCATTTCCAGATGTGAAAAGCTCTCGGGTAAAAATGTTCCTCACAAACATTTTTGTTGCATGTTAGCAGACCACTGTAATCCACACACAAGCTGCGCTCTCATAGCGGGGAACTGGAAACAAAACCATTGTTGTGGCACATTTAACACTGACGACCAATGTTTCTGAACAATTCTTCTACTTCCACTTTTAATTACGGTTGGCAACACAACGTGGTGTCTCCCTGCCACCTGAACATTGTAACAGGTAAAAACAGTCTTTATAGCTATATCATGCATATAAATGAAGTTGCATCTCATTCACAATAGAGCGTTCTGATTGGTTCAAAAAAGTTTTTCTCATTAATTAATGATCAGATGTGCTAAAAACTCAATGACGTCACTTGAGTTGACACCTGCCAGTAAAGACATCCAGTCTTCATGCTGGAATTTACATGAGGATCTCATTGCCGTGACCTTGCGTTCAAATTTCTTTTTAAACCAGAAGAACAAATTTATTCCAAACATGCAAAAACAACCAATTTAACTTGTTAGCTAAATATATGTGTCCTAATAGTGTTTTACCAATGTGGGACACATATATGACTGTCAACATTTAAAAAAGTGTTTTGGTGTTTCGTGAACCTTTAAACACAGTTATGCGTCAACAGTGTGTGAAAATAGCCAGCCTCAAAGAGTAAAAATGTATTAATTTTATGTTTTATAAATTGCACTTCATAAACCAGCCTGCAGAAACACTTTGATTGACATTGTATCTCTTTACAAGTCATCAGAGGGGGAAAGACCCGCCCATTAGTGACAATCTCTTCCTCATTGGCATAGAGAGCCTTAAGTGAGAAGCAGCCATCCAGCCAATTAAAGTTTTGAACTGCCGCTATGCTGACACATCCAGTAGGCATGTATAGCTCCACCCTCTTGTGATCTCATGAACAGGATTTAATCCAGGATCAGAATCTTAGACAAATTAGGCCATTTAAGCTGCTATTATAAAAACAAATACCTTAGAACAATTACTGGTGTGCATTTAGAGACCAAACAATGGCACTGATGTATTTGAAGATATCTCACTGCAAGTTACTTTCAGTTAAAAAACTCAAATATGGAACTGAGCCTACACCTTACAGGCATAGCTCACCCAGATTGTGAAAATTCTGTCATTTTTACTCACTCTTTGTGTGTTCCAAACCTTTAAAAGTTTCTTTATTCTGTTGAACACAAAATAAGATATTTTAAAGAAAGCTAGAAACCTGTAACTATTGACTTCTATAGTATTTGTTTTTCCTATTATGGATGTCAATGGTTACAGGTCTTGCTTTTTTTAAATCTCTAGTGAGGAAATTTTCATTTTTAGGTGAACTATGCTTTTATGAAAATGGGTAAATAACATTTTAGTGGCTGGCATCTGCAAATCACGAGGGAAATGTATGATGGACATGATCCTACACTCAGGAATAAAATATAAATATATAGAGGACTCATTCTACACAAAAAGTAGCTAAATAAAAAATAATAATAAATAGTAAGAATAATAATTAAACTTGATGCTGATACACCTTTTATTCTTTGAGAGTTGAGAGTTGAAACCCACTTTTTGTCTTTGACCCATACAAAACAAACTTAATTATGCAAACTGCATTATTATAGAAAAAAAATGTGTTTTACACCAAAAACAAATATAACAAATATTTTAAAACGGCCAATCTGCAAGGCTGGCTTTTCATTTTGGAACCGTCACTAGATGGAATGATTTCTTCAGTTAACCAGCCAAGCAGGCACAGTTATTGGCTTACAGCGATACATTTCAAAATAGCCAAATAGCATTTATTTCTATTAACTATTGCTTGCTTACTTTGTATAAATGAGAAATTGGCTACAACTTTTAATTATATGTTAATATTTCATAAAACTCATAAAATTTACTCACTACTCACAGAGTTTCTTTATTCTGTTGTACACAAAAGAAGATATTCTGAAGAATGTTGGAAACCAGTAACCATTAACTTCCATACTGCACACTCAAAACTAAAGGTACAAAATCGGTCACTGGGGCGATAGCTTTTTAAAAAGTACACATTTATAACATACAGAGGAACATGTTGTACCTTTAAGATTCACTTTGGTACGTTTCAGGTTCACTTTTGTATCTATAAAGTACTCAGAGGCATGCATTAGTACTTTTTAGATATTAATATACCTTTAAGCACCTGTAAGGAACAAAAAAATTTGTTGTCAGATTTTGTACCTTTATTTCGGAGTGTGTAAGACAAAATACTGTGAAGCTCTTAAAGGGCACATATTTTACCCATTTTTCACATGCGCAAAACACAAAGTTAGCTTTGCACTGTTTTTGCAAGGCAAATGTGACAGGATACATGTTAAGACACACTGCTGTTGTTAACATAACATACGTTATGTTAATGTACAAAATAAACCTGATTTATTTTTTGATATGATTATACGCGTTACTACAATGACATGTTAATACACGGCTTGATGGGTTATATCACTCCAATATGACTGTGGACACACTATGCCTACACACACTTCTGTCCAAACAGCTTACAAAAGTTGATTTTCATCATAGGCGCCCTTTAAGGCTGCCAGATTCCAATGTTCTTCAAAATCTTTATGTTTAAAAGGAAAAAGAAAATCAAAGAGGTTTGTGACAAGAGCAGTGTGAGTAAATCACGACAGAATTTTCAGACTACTATGAACTAAGATACTATACACTATCCCTTTAATGCTGATTGGTACCATGATTCCTTTTTTAGAGCTGTATCTGTACTTTTACTCCACTATTTTCCCTTCTAGTCACTACTTTATTTTTGTCTATGGTGATTGGCTAATGTAGAATAATCAGTCCTGTGATTCCCGTTCGATAAAATGGCATCAAACAGAACATCCTCAAGACACAGAAGTCACAAATCTTAACACAAAATGGCCGAGATATTATTTATAGGCTGCACTTTACTGATAAGAAGCTGATGGATATCTCTCATATGATGACTGAAATGGCTTTAAACAATAATAAATGCACTACAGAATATTACGTTTTCACACACGCACAAATTGCATGTTAATGCATCAGCCTTTTTCACTCACAACTCACTACTTTTAAAAGGACTATTTTTTACATGCACGGAGTAATATTTTCAATAGATACTTTTACTCTACTTACACTACAGTTTTAGGTAAGTAATGGTACTCTTTCTACCACTGTAGAAAGTATTGTTTACACTCACCTGAACTCTCTGTAAAGACAGCGAGGGTCTGCCCTCCCACCGTCTGCATGGTGAATGGATGTTCTCTAGGGGAGCGAACGGAGGAAATCTTCTCCCCGGAGCAATCAACAACTGTCAGCTCCTCGTTCAAATTGAAAGACACCTAAGGAAACAATCTGTCAGAGTCTACACAAACAAAGATGCGTCAAACATTCTCAGCTCTCCAACCCAGAGTTAATAATTATGCAAATCCACGGTGACATTTTAATATATGATATAAAGAAAACCAATTCCTTTCAGCAGCACATGTATTTACAAAGATGAATTCAGGAAGAAAAGTCTTGTTTGTTTTCATTCACCAGAAAACTGACTAAAAGATTTTGACTTCCTCAGAGTGTATCAATCCCTCCTGAAGTCTCATTTCAAATCCCCAATTATGTTGATGTCATCATTAATTAGCCAATGTTCAATTATTAAAAACACGCGACCTGACAAAAGTCTTATGTCCTATCCAAGTCTTAGGAACAACGAATAATAATTTGAGTTCTGGTTGATCATTTTGTATCAAAAGTAGCTTATATGAAAGGCAAAGGCCTCTAGATGACGCTTATTTTACCAAAATAAAATATGATTATGCCTTGATTTTTAATTATTTATTTGGGCAGTAAGTTCTCACTTTAATTAGACATAAATTCATGGTGCAGTGGAAAAAGAATGAATATTGTCTATGACTCCCATGAGCTTGGAAGACTGCATCCATACATCTCTGCAATGACTTCAATAACTTATTAATAAGTCATCTGAAATGGCAAAGAAAGCATTCTTGCAAGACTCCCAGTGTTCATCAAGATTCTTTGGATTTATCTTCAATACCTCCATCTTACTCCAGACATGTTCAATAATGTTCATGTCTGATGATTGGGCTGGCCAATCCTGGAGCACTTTGACTTTCTTTGCTATCAGGATCTTTGATGTGAAGGCTGAAGTATGAGAATGAGTGCTAACCTGCTGAAGAATTTGCCCTCTCCTGTGGTTTGTAATGTAACGGGCAGCACAAATATCTTGATACCTCAGGCTGTTGATGTTGCCATCCACTCTGCAGATCTTTCAAATGCCCCCATACTGAATGTAACTCCAAATCATGATTTTTCCTTTACCAAACCTGATTGATTTCTAAGAGAGTCTTGGGTTCATGCGGGTTTCAATAGGTCTTCTGCAGTATTTGTGATGATTGGGATGCAGTTGATTCATAGTAAAATTCTACCTTCTGCCACTTTTCCAAATGTTTTACAAGCAATCAAGTTATTATTTGTTGCTCATACAACTGGAATCGACAACAAGACTTTTGTCAGGTAGTTTAGTGGATTAGTTTAAGTGGATTAAACATAACAATTAAGTTGTGCTCCCAAAAAAAAATCAAGAAATGTGTTGAATAGTGCTGAAAATCTTTTTTTTGAGTGATGGATTGTTTAAAATCATACTGCAGATCACCAGAACATAACTAAAACAGACAGTCATAAATATAAATTTTGTTAGTTTTCAAATTGCATAATGACAAATTCAGGGCAACAGGGTTGCACAGTGGGTAGCACGTTCGCCTCGCAACAAGAAGGTTGCTGGTTTGAGCCTCAGCTGAGTCAGTTGGCATTTCTGTGTGGAGTTTGCATGTTCTCCGTGTTCACGTGGGTTTCCTTCGGGTGCTCTGGTTTCCAAAGAAGTGGTATAGGTGAATTGAGTATGCTAAAACTGACCGTAATGTATGTGCAAATGAGTGTGTGTGTTTCCCAGTTATGGGTTGCAGCTGGAAGGGCATCTACTACATAAAACCTATGCTGGATTGGTTGGCATGGATAAGGGACTAAGCCAAAAAGAAAATGAATGAGCGAATGAATGACAAATTCAATGATTAAAAGCATCAGAAATACACGATAGAATAGCAGTTAATATAATAGTAACAATAGTTTGTTTTTACATGTTAATTCAAGACCTAACTTTAATATTAAAGGATATTAAAGGAATTCTCCACCTTTTGGAAATAGGCTCATTTTAAAAGCCCTTAGAGTAAACCAGTTGAGTCTTACCATTTATAAATCCATTCAGCTGGTCTGAGTCAGATGTCTACTTAGAATTTAGACACTTTTCATTTTGCATCGCTCTTATGATTTAACTACAGAAGAGTCCATTTTTAAATAAGAAACTTTTATTTATTTATTTATTTATTTATTTTTTGAGCAAGAAGCTAATGGTCTAATCCGATTAAATATATTATGCTAAGCTAAGCTAAAAGTGCTCCTCCAAGACCTTGAGATTGGTTAACTTTTTTAAAAATGATAAAACTCAATTGTTCAGCAGTAGGAGACCTGTAAAATATGATTTATTAAAATAAAAACTGAAGTGTTCCTTTAAATGTGAATTCAACCAATAGCCCATTAAAGGAAAACTGATATATAGATCTTCATTTACTTCAATTGAGGTCAGCGATTTCAGTTTTTAAACATAAAACGCTTTTCATTTCAACAACTCTTTATTTAAGCCACCTCCTTTACAGCCTACATAACCCAAATACTTACACTATTCCTATACATTTCAATTGCTTGATATCATGCATAAAAATGTCTTGCTACCAAAGTGGTTCAGTCTCATATTTTTTTTAATATTAATAAAAAAAATACTTACCACAGTCTTCCCTTGAGCTCTGGAAAAGTAAAACATGCTTGAGTGCAATAATTTCAGGCAAAAAATTTTTTTAATTAAATTAAATTAAATGTCCGTTTCAACTGAGGTGTTAAAATAGGCCATACTTCCCAATTTTAAGCTTGCCTACTTCTCCTCGCCCAGATGCTTTTGCCCATTGCTGAGAGAGATATTTGGGAACCTAGTATGAAAAAATTAACAAGAAATTAGTTTATAGACTTGGAAACTAAATCAACTATTAATAATGCACTACCAACACAACAGTCTGAACATTATTGAAAGACACTTTAAAAGTTTGAATAATTATTAACTATTTTAACTATAAGTGCTAACAATATCAATATGTTTATTATCACAGTATACTGTAGTAATGAATATCAGCATATGTCTAAAAAAAGGCAGGGTTCCACACAATTCCTTCATGTTGTACCAACATAAATCGTCATTTCAGATTTTTACAATATTAAGTGAATTGAACATAAAACAATTAAGTCATCCAAAAAATGTGGAATTGTGTTGTTTCAACTCATTTTAAATAAGTAATTTGAAACGGAATAAAAAATTAAAAAAAACTGAGTGCCTGAATAACTCCACAATTACAATACAGTATGTTTACATCAGCTGAAGCAGATGAAGCGAGTGTAACTTGGCACCATGATGATCCGTTTAATGTGAGGTTGCCATGGCATTGCTGTGCAGTTACTAAGTTGGTTTATAGAGTGTTGCTATGGTTGTCAGGGATACAACTGGATTTCAACTTGGATTCAGCCTTCGCTGTTAATCTAATCACTATCAGCCCTGTCCCTTTAAAATGCATTTCTAGACGAATAAGAGTGGAAAGTTACAATGTACTGCTATTAATATGAACTATATTTAAACAATAATAATAATTACAATTACCTATCTATCTATCTATCTATCTATCTAGGATTTGCAAAAAAAAAAAAAAGATATATACACACACACACACACACACACACACATACACGCACACATATAATATATATACACACACACACACACACACAC
Organism: Danio rerio; assembly: GCF_052040795.2. Taxonomy (NCBI): domain Eukaryota; kingdom Metazoa; phylum Chordata; class Actinopteri; order Cypriniformes; family Danionidae; genus Danio; species Danio rerio. Next base: position 20,693,715 of record NC_141029.1, on the reverse strand, counting down.
ACACACACACACACACACACACACACACACACACACACACACACATATATATATATACACATACATTCATAAAGTTTAGCGTCATTTTTTTTTAAGTCAATGATTAAGGTCATCGAGGCGGCATATTGTATAGAATTTCAAATTTAATTATTACTCCGGTCAATTTTTTTTTTATTATTATTATCATTAATAGTAATAATTATTAATATTAAAGTGATTTCTGATGGATTAAGTGACTCTGAAAAAAGGAGTAATAAAGCTGAAAATTCATATTTAAATCAATGGAATAAATTACTAAATTAAATCATAAACTGCTTTTGAACAGTTATTTTATAGTGCAATAACATTTCACAATTTCCCAATTTAAACTGTATTTTTGATCAAATAAATGCAGCTTTGGTGAGCAGGAGAAGCTTATTTTAAAACATTTAAAAATCCTACTGACCCCATTTTTGACCGATAAAGTTTGTGTATATTTATATATATGTGTGTGTGTGTGTGTGTGTGTGTGTGTGTGCGTGCGTGCGTGCGTGTGTGTGTAGAACAGAGTGATGTGGGGTGACATTTACATGAATTATTTGGCAGACACTTTATACAAAGCGAGTTATAAAGAAAATTTTATACTAATCAAAACAAATATAACAAAAATATGCAAAGTATTTGAATTTCTAGTTAATTCAGTGCAGTGAACACGGGAAAATGTTAAGCAAAAATTAAGATAAGTTAACTTATTTGTTTTTACAAGTTTAACTGGATCGAACATAAAACAATTGGGTTGTTGCAAAAAAAAACCTTAAGAATTGTGTTGTGTCAGCGCATTTCAAATAAGTAGTTACAGCGAATGTCTTGAGTGTAAATAATAATAATAATAAATATTTTTTAATAACAAGTTTCTTTAAAAATATATATTAAATTATAATAAATATATATTAAAATTTATTTTCATATTTAGATTGTTATATTGGCAGTGGATGTTCATCACATCACAAATGCCTGAAGATAACTTATTTTAAACATTAACATTTTCACAATAGTCTGGCCTATGACACAAAAATTCTAACTATTTAGACACTCAAATTATTAAGTAAATGAAATTTGTAATTAATAGTCTATTTGATTATTTTATTGCCAAAAAAATAAGTCAACTTGACAGTTCCTGTTGAATATGTCTAAAATGTAATCCTAAATGTAAGATTAACTTAATCATTTAAATAAATGAAGGTAACAACTAATAAAATTCATTGTTTACTAAAAATAACTTTAACATAGAACTATAATGATTTTTTTAATCTATTAACATTTATAATGAGACTTTATTGCAGTGTAACCTAGAAAAAGTTTTTTTCTCTCTCTCTCTAAACAAGTATATACAATAAAGCAATACACTGAGTGTTTTTGGGTTATTATACCTGTTAAAGTAATCTATTTGGCAGCTCAATATACTGACCATACCGAATACTGTTATAAAGCACAGAAAAAAAAAGTTGATAGCAGCAAAAACTAATAAATATATACATGCATTTATGTAAAGTCAGAGATAGTTTGAATGCTATGTCAGATTTTTTAGTTTTTTATAGGGAAAAAATAGAACTCAGCAGAGAAATCAAACAATGGAAGCAATCAAAATCAACAAAAAAGAAATAATATGGTAGTAGAAGCTCAATCAACAATAGAAAATTAGAACAATATGTAAGCTATGATGAGTCTCAGTTCATTTAGTGCATTACAGGGTACAAGGGTTTTGAGAGAAACAGAATAAAATAATATATATTTAGGTATTTTTTTATCTGGTTTGTTATGATTTTAGTTCATTTCCACAACCATATATTTGCTATAACAAAGAAAATCTAACAAGAAATATTTATAAACGATACAATAATTGAGTGAATCTTGAGCGTAGCAGAATTCAATACATGTTAAATTAATATATTTTTAAATTATTACATATCTTGACACATTTTTATAAATGTGACGGTAAAAAACACAGTAACACAAATGAATCATCAGTGAGAAATGGTCTTTAGTGGTGTTGTTACCCAGAAGAAAAATAACACCAGTGACTGTAACACATGACAATTTTTATGAAAAATGCATTTTACAAAAGGTATATAGCCACTTGTTCAAAATCATGGTATAGTCACTGAATAAGTAATCTATTTATATTGTAGTTTTTTTTACTGTTTCCTAATAATAAAAGAGTTCATCAGTGACTCCAACTAAAAGCATCATATGAAATCATGAGATATGACAAATGTCTGATAACTGAGAAATGCCAGTGGAGTTACAATGAGCTTTTCTTCGTTTAATCCTAAAAGAATAAGAAGGAGGAAGTCACGTTAGGTCAACAGAGTGATTTTTATTTCAAAATAATCCATTTTTGTTAAACGGTAACACCAGTGGCACAACTTCAGAGGACCACCACTTTTATTATGTATTTTATACACTCAAAAAATGTTATTTGTTCTACTAATATAAAATGAGTTTAAACAACACAATTCTTAATTTTTGATTTCTATTTATTTGTAATTTTCTTTGTTTTATGTAATTTACATCATATATTTGTTATGAATACATTGTTGTATTTTAAATGACAGAAAAATCTGTACTGACCTCAAAATAAAGACCCTTTTCTCTGTACACAGCTGTGGGAATCTGCTCTTTGGAATTTTACACTAATTAAAACACAATGACTGCTACTTTGATGACTCAAAAGAGCATAATTGTTCAAATAACATACTGTTTTGGTTTCAAATTAATAGATGTAAACATAACGAGTTTCACAAGTGCAATATTCCTGACTATGCACAGAATAACTGAGATTTCTGTACTAGAATGTCGCAGCTGACATTAATTTACACCGTTTTGGGGATATTACAGATTTCCAAACAAGTGTTAGCTAATAAGAAAAGGGATTAAATCAAATTATAATTTAGTTTTGTCATTCTGCTTTACCTTCTATCATTTAAGTCAGAGTTTTGTGCCCAAACAGAGTTTCTTAAATGTTCTTAAATTATTCTGACAGATAATCACCAACCTTCACCAGCCAGACTCCCGTGTTTTGTTTGGCTCTGGTTAAATCGACGTCGTGTCCTTTATCTGACATAACTGAAGGACGTTTACTGAAATGGTTTTACTGAACTACAGTTTGCACCTTTGAATATTGAAAGGCAAATTGCTCTGAATGTGAACATTAGCTTATAAACATGCCTAATAGCCGAGAGTTTATATATCTACGTACCGCCATCTTGTGGCAATGGGAAGATAACAAATTCACTATTGATTCACTATTAGCAATCAAAAACTCTTCAGACTTATAATATTTGAAGTGAATTTGATTAGAACACGACTACTCTAATTAATCAAAAGAGCAATTCAGATAACATATTGTTTTATTTTTAATTGTAAAGATGTAAACATAAAGGGTTTTTCTAGTGCAGTATCCTGTCTGGAAAGAGAACAACTGATATTTCTGTAGTAGAATGTCCTAGCTGACAATAATTTACAGTTTTATTAGGCCTACAGATTTCCAAACAACGGTTTTTAGCTATTATATAGTGTATTTCACTATAGAAAACACTAATTAGCTCTAATTGATGTATATTATAGTGAAATTAAATTAACTCTATGTTATATAATTCTCAATGGCCTACACAAGAACGCAAATGTGATCTAAACAAAAAAAAATTTTTTTTGCAATAGTGTTGCATACGGGCTTAATTTAAACAACTAGTTCAACTTGATTTTTGTATAAATTAAGTCCAGATTTGCAACCAATTACCTGAAAACAATTTAGATTCAATAAATCATTTTTTTCGGTGATGCCCTCCTCAACAACCTATCAAAGCATCACATATTATATACATGTGATATTCATTCACATTGTAAATGAAAACCCTCGTCTATAAGTAGAATTCTTCTAAATTCAATTACTTTCCAATAAGCTGTTTTGAAATGTCCTGAAACCGCCACTAGATGAAGCTGTTTGACTCTTTTGTTTAAAGCCTTTAAAAGTTTGTTCTCAACTTTCAAGTGGTGTATGGTAACAAGGAGTAGTATATATGAAACATCAAAAATGTATTTTAAACACAAAATATCCTTTTTGTATTTTGTGTTTGATATGACTGATGAAAGTGAAGCATTTAGTATCAAAATATTTTATTGTTTTGAATTTTTCTAGTGTAAAACAGGCCAGCTAGTGAAGTGCTATGCAGGTAAACCTCCAAGTGGTGCTCGCTGCAGAGCCATTTGGGCGAGCTGAGCTCCAGCGAGGGGGAGCTTGAGCTTGAGCTCCACCTTTTTTGCACTTCTTCTACGAATGATGTCACTGGGGGTAGGGTTAGGGGTGGGGTTGGTGTACGCATTAAAACAGCTTACAGGAGAAGGAGCGAGAGCTCATGCTTCCCCTCGCTGGAGCTCAGCTTTGCTCAAATGGCTCTGCAGCGAGCACCCTCTCACTCCTCTGACTTCTAAAGGTGCTCCAGCAGGAGACATTAGAGGCCATGGTCTTTGGCCTCCTTGTTAGGGCAAGCGACTCCTATGCAAAGAATGCTCGGGTTAATACAGGCTCAGACCTGGTTGGTTGTAGTAGGACCGATGAGTTACAAGAGGGGGCTCGTCCGGGATAGGAGTAAGGTTTAGGGGGGTGAGTGTAACAGCCCAGCTAGTGAAGTAAAGGTTTATTTATATATCACCTCTCACAGACATTAAGTCACGAAGTGCTTTACATATTAACCATATAAACATGTTAAAAAGAAGAAAAAAATCCAAGTACAGAAAAACTAATACTGTTAATTATAAGCTTGACCAAAAAAATGTCTATAATGCTTTTTAAAAAGTTCAACTGATCCTAGAGTACTCAGTGCTATAGGGAGAGAGTTTCAGAACCCTGGGGCCACAACTCAGAAGGCATGGTCACCTTTAGTCTTAAGACGAGTTCTGGGAATGGCTAAAAGGTCTTAGCCAGAAGACTCCAGAGAACGGCTACATGAGTGACTACGAAAATATCTTAAATATAGCATAAAGTGCTATGCAGGTAAAACTCACTCCTGTGACCTCTAAAGGTGCTTTAGCAAAAGACGCTAGAGGCCATGGTCTTTAGCCTCCTTGTTAGAGCAAGCAACTCTCATACAAAAATCGCTGGTTTGATAGCAGCTCAGACAGGATAGGGTGCAGTAGGACTGGTGGGTTACACCAGTTTTAAAATACTGTAAAATACTTTGTAAGGAGTCTAGCTTTCTTGCTTTCTCAGTAGTTTGGATATATGCTAAAGATCACAACAGAAAATTGATTTATATTGAAGATAGTGTTTGGATTACGCCAACCTGATTTCACCAAATAGGACATGTTCCTGGATTACGCTAGCACGACATTCCAATCAGCCAATCAGATTTAAGAGATACGTTTACAGTTTATGTGATGTTCAGGCTTACAATGAGGTTTATGGACTTCTACATGATTGGTATCCAACTATTATTCCTCTCTGTTTGTCATGATCACCAGCGATCTAACCACCAGAGATTGCTGGAGAATATTCAGTCACACCAACTATAAATCTGCCAGTTTATGGAATACAGATCCCAGTCATGCAACACACACACTCACCTGCTCCAAGTCACCATTGATTAGAAACTCACAGCTGAAGCTGCTTTTGGACTGATTACACAGACTATATATACACCTCTCAAACACACAGTTGTTGCTGAGTCTTGTTCTCTGTTAAGTGACATTACAATGCATTTTCCTTTGTCTTGCTTTGCTGTGTTTTTGATCCTTGCCTTGCGACCATCTGTCTGTTATATTGACTATGATTCTGGATTGCCTGTAGACATCTGTTTGCTCCATTGCTTGGCCATTGCTTGCCTGACCATTCTAATAAACCTGGATTTGGATCCGCACCCCTGTTGTCAATGTCACATCCCTGGTTACACTGATTCCCCTCTGATTTTGGGAATAAATTACAGTTATTATTGGGCTTAGGGATAGGGAATAAGCATTTTGTTTTTCAGCGAAAATGAAGTTCCAGGATCAACATGTCAATCCAGGATCACATTGCAGGCTACTTGGCAAAATCATTTAGAGTATGGATGGAAATTTTGCTCTCAGATTTTGCAGTTACTCTTTACTATTAATAGTAGTCCAGTGAGATTTTTGTTTGCATAAGAAGTCTGACTGCATTAGAATATATTTTATATTTATTTATATTTATTGATCAATTAGTTAGTTGCTGTAAGTTTAGGAGCCATCACTTTTATTCTTATCAATAAACTGTGTCTCTGCGACAGTGTTTGATGGCCCTTGTGTAAGTTGAACTAAATTAGGACACAATTATGCATCATTGGCAAACTAATCTGCTGGTTACTTTAAAACTAATTTTCTGGGAGATCACATGTGAATATTTGATCTTATATGGATTTGCATGATTTGGACAGAGATAAGCTGTTGCTATCGATCATTGTTTACTTCCATCCTATTTATGGAAGATTTGCAAAGAAATGTCAATTTATTTGTATTTTTAAAACACAAAAATACAGTATTTCATTTTGAAAAGTGGTGTGGCTGCTGTATTTAGCAAGTAAATTTTGATGCGCTCAGAATTAAGGTAATTGGTATTTTATTTTAAAAGACATTTTAATGTATTTTCCCTACCCTGATCATGACTTGATATTACTTCAATATCAGAAATATCAAGACAATATCTCTTGAAAACATTCACATTATAATATCTCTTGAATTTATCATGTGTACGAAGCTTCCACACATACTTAAAGGGTCCATAGCGGTCTCTTGAAGGTACTACTAGTTCTAAAATGTACATATTAGTATGCAAAAAGAACAAAAAGAGTACAATTTTAACTGTGACAACATTTGAGAGTGTAAGATAAAATTATTAATTCAAGTTAGTGCTGTCAAATGATTACTCACGATTCAAAATAAAAGTTAATATTGAAAAACTATATATATTTATATATGACCTGACAGAAGTTGTGTTGCCTATCCAAGTTTTAGGAAGTTTTAATAACGACTTCTAGTTGATTATTTGGTATCAGAAAAGGCTTACATGAAAGACAAAGGCCTCTAGATTATGCTTATTTTACCAAAATAAAATAGGATGTAGCAACAGTAAGGTCTGACTGAAACAAAAATCTTGTCACTCCACAGAAATGATGTACAGTATAAAGTCATGGAGGAAAAAGAATTAATATTGTCTATGACCCCCATGAGCCCTGAAGACTGCATCCCCACATCTCTGCAATGACTCAAATATCTTATTAATAAAGTCATCTGGAATGCAAAGAAAGCATTTTTGCAGGACTGCCAGAGTTCATCAAGATTCTTTTGATTCGACCTCCTCTAACTTACCCCAGACACGCTCAATAATGTTCATGTCTGGTGTCTGGGCTGGCCAATCCTGGAGCACCTTGACCTTCTTTGCTTTCAGGAACTTTGATGTGGAGGCTGAAGTATGAGGAGTGCTATCCTGCTGAAGAATTTGCCCTTTCCTTTGGTTTTTAATGTAATGTGCAGCACAAATGTCTTGATACCTCAGGCTGTTAATGTTGCCATCCACTCTGTAGATCTCCGACACGCCCCCCATACTGAATATATATAATATTTCTATGAGATTCTTGAGTCCATGTGGGTTCCAATAGGTCTTCTGCTGTATTTGTGATAATTGGGATGCAGTTCAACATTATTCATCAGAAAAATCTACCTTCTGCCACTTATCCAAATTATAAAAGTCAAGTTATTATTTGTTGCTCTTAGAACTGGGATCAACAACAAGACTTTTGTCAGGCTGTGTAAATTTTTACGTAAATATACACACAGTATACATGTGTAATTATGTAAATGCAAACTTGTATTATTTACCATTACTCGTTTGACAGCTCTACTTCATATCAATCCATAAAATAAAACTAAACTATAAAGAGAAGCTTTAAATCTCATCCAAAGCTCTATCAAACACTTTTGTCATATATTTTATCTGGTTCAAATTGTCACGTAATTTACACAAAAATCATCTGTCAAAGGTAAAATGCTTTTCTTTCACCACATGTTCATATTTCGTGTGAATTTAAGCCTTTTCTAACCAAGTAGTTTTGTGAAGATTATTCATTTATTAGATAGTGCTGAAATGAAGGGAAGGCCGTCCTATGCTGCCACTGTCAAGGATATCATCATCATCACACGAGTACAGGAAACCAGAATGAGTATAATTTATTAATGCGTATTAAAGATTGCAGACTCAACATTTTAAGATGTTGCACAAGCAAGGTTTTGATTTAGAAAACGTGAATAAATAGTACAGAAAAAAATATGTTTGAATATCCTCTTAAAAAAGGCCTCAGAGTACAGGAGCGGAATTTATCAGGTTTCAAGCAAAAAAAGAGGGATAATGTCATTTAATACCTCTAATCCATCACTGGCCTTGCCTGTTCACGTGTCCTAAAAATAAACTGGCTCAAGTCTGTAAACTTGCAAAACCTGCTTGAGTGCGCTGAATATTTATCAGTAACTTTCCATGCCCTTAAAGGGACAGTTCACACACAAATGAAAAATCTGTCATCGTTTATTTACACTTCATATCTTTCACATCTTCCAAACTAGTTTCTTTCTTTTGTTAGATTCAATAGAAGATATTTTGTAGAATGCTAGAAACTTGTAACCATTGACTTACATTTGTTTTTCCTACTATGGATGTCGATGGTTACAGGTTTCCAGCTTTCTTCAAAATAACCAGCCTGATCTCACAAGAAAACGTGAGTATTTTATATTTTGCCAGTTTAGTGGCTAATTCAGTACAACTTCAGCCGTACAAAATTGTACAATTTTAAAAAGGAGGCGTGGTACCTAACCCCACCCCTAAACCCAACCGTCATTGGGGGATGAGCAACTCGTACTAAATTGTTCAAATTTGATCATCAGAAATCATACGAATTAGCCACTAAATCAAAATGTTACTAATTGTCATGAGATTCTGTTGAAATAACTCCTTTTATTGTTAAACAGCAGAAAGAAAGTCCTAAAGTTTTATACCCAGCTGAGAGTAAATAATAAGTATATTTTAATTTTAGGGGGGGGGGTGCAATTCCTCAATGATCATTTTCATAATTGTCCTTTTTTAAGTTTGCTTATGCTTCCAGATTTCTTCGCCTCTATCAACTGTACTGTTGATGATTTTGTGTGTATAAGATGCTTTCTACTTCTATTTAAAACATTTCCTCATATAGAGTCCAGAAGTGTCCAGGATTAATGATGAACACTGAAAAGCAGAGATGAATGGGCTTATCACGCCTGACTGTCAATAAGTCAGCAAAGAATTTCCTCTTACTCATATACTGCAGTTTTGTTTGCTGACCCTTTAGGTGCCCCATGAGTGGTTTCATTTATTAAAACACCAGTCAAAGCAAGCCAAGTGTTAATGACTTCTTTAGTGGTTTATACATGGTTGAGTATGTCAACAATGTTTTTATTCTTTGCTGAGTTTTCAGTTTAATAACTCATGCTATTAATGAATTTTGTAAGCTATACAGTGTTTAACTGTAATAGGAACTATTTTACTGTAGGACAGTTATAGAGTATGTTACTGTATTTTGAAGGTGCATTGTAAAATTTACTAATATTTTAAAGGAAATATATACAATACTGTAAATACATCCAGTATAGAGCAAGATAATCTGTAATTGTAAATACAATATTTTTGCTGTAAATGATTTACAGTAAAGTTACTGATTAACTGCTGCCATTCATTCTATTTTATTATATTATTTTATTTATACTATACATTATTTTATTTAGTTTATTTTTTTAGTCATTTATTTAGAATTTGACACTGCACAGCTTTTAAAGTAAATAAGTTTTACCGTATATATTTAGTACAGTGTTACTTCAGTGTACAATGCAGATTCTTTCAAACAAATGTTAATGTGCAACTCTTCAGCAATAAACATTCAATTTTTAGGTGTAAATGAGCTCTATACAGTGACGCAGTGGCGCAGTAGGTAGTTCTGTTGCCTCACAGCAAGAAGGTCGCTGGTTTGAGCCTCGGCTGGGTCAGTTAGCATTTCTCTGTGGAGTTTGCATGTTCTCCTCTCATTCACGGTGGTACAGGTGAATTGGGTGAGCTAAAAAAATAAAAAATAAATTGTCTATAGTGTATGTGTGAGTGAATGAGAGTGTATGGGTGTTTCCCAGGATGATGTTGCAGCTGGAATAGAAACTTGTAACCGCTGCGTAAAACATATGCTGAATAAGTTGGCGGTTCATTCCGCTGTGGCGACCCCAGATTAATAAAGGGACTAAGCCGAAAAGAAAATTAATGAAGGAGCTCTGTACAGAAGACAATTACCATCTTTTTTAGCTTATTGTGTTTTAATGATAATTTAGTCCAGTTTGATAGGCTATTTGTCAGCATTAGAGAAAAAATATTTCATAGTCAAGTTACATTAGCTATAGATCAACTCAACAGAACGAAATAGTATTCAGCTTAAATCAAATCAGTAAATTATTAAATTCATTTGAAATTGACAAACAACTTCAATTCAGCTGTAACAAAGTCCCACAGAAGGCAATACTGTCATTATTCAGCTTAAAGTGAACTGAATTCGGTTAACTGAAACTGTCGATGTAGCAAAATTTGTTCATTTCAAAACTAATTTGATGAATTGGACTAATACAGATAATAATGGGGCCATTATTCAAAAAATGATAAAAAAAAAAAGATAAATTCCAATTGCTTTGAAACTTGATATATTTAATATAATGACAAAACGTCAAGAAAACAAACATTTTTTTATTGCTTTAACTTATTTTAATAACTCGTATAAATTCGCATGAATTAGCCACTTAACTGACAATAAGTAAAATACTTACGTTTCCTCGTGAGATCAGGCAGGATGACTAGATGAGTTAATTTGATTCAACTAAAAATTTAAGGCAGCAAGAGTTATTTTACACTGGGGTTTCCAACATTCCTTAAAATATCTTCCTTTGTGTGTTCAACAGGTTGTAAACACTTGAAGGGTTAGCTCATCCAGTGTTGGTCTCAAAAAAGTCAATTATGTATTCAGTGGTTTAATCAAGCTACTTTTATTTGACTTTATTCAACAGTTTGATCTCCTCAGTGTCAGTATTTTGCACACATTGCACAGTGCTTGCAAATGTGCTTGTAAATGTTAATATACTGACACTGAGGAGATTAAATTGTTGAATACAGTTGTTATTTTTGTTTTATGCCCAAAAAGTATTCTAGCTTAATAATATTTCAATTGAACCACTGAAGGCATATGGTCTGTTTTGAGGATATTTTTTGTATATTTCAGGTCTCATTGCTGTCTACGGAGGACGAGGGAGTCTCAGATTCACATAACAAAAATATTCATCAAAGGTCTCTGAGGTTTGCAATGACAATTCAGTGAGTTATTATTGACAATTTTCACTTTAAACTTTTAAGGGTTACTTATTGAAAACTTATGGAAACTTAAGAGTACATTTAATTTTTTTGTTGAACTATCCCTTTAATTAATAGTTTAGTGTTGATTCAGTTTGGTTCAACTATGTTACGGTCAAGTATAAAATCATTTCAGTTCACCCTCAAGCAGCACTTTACAGAAAATGTTGTTTTTTTCAGCTGAAGTCAGTTTAAATTTAATTCAGTTTACTGAAAGTGTCTATGCTGCAAAGTTTGTCCATTTCAAAAGCAGCTCTACAAAAGACAACATAGTATAATATCCACCTAATGGTTTTGGTCCATGTTGATTCAGTTCATTTCAATAACAGTCAAATGCTTATATGGAGATTAGTAATCTAATTATATGCCTTAATCTGAAAGACAAAAATAGGATTAAGGTGTTTACATGAGTTGGTTTTTGAATGTTCCTTTCATGTTCCCAGTTTACATGTTATAGTACATAGTTCAATTACGTCACCATTCAACGCTTCGGTGTTTTACGCAACAATAGTCTGTGTTCGTCATGGTACCATATGTGATTTTGGCCATTTTGTTTATAACTTCAGCAGTTTATATTTTTGCAGTTTGCATATGACATATGACAGTGGATAAAAAATCTCAAGCACCTCTGCCATTTCCTTCATTAACTTTTTATTCAAGCCCTTGCGACAAACTCAGAGGTACTGGATGAGAGCATATCATCATTTCCCGCTCGTACCAAAACTGTGTTCTCTTGATTGACATCATTCTTATTTGTTTATCGTCAAATGCCTGACAACTGCCGTGTATGCATCCTGTCGCAAAATAAAGTGAAAAGTACCTCAATATAGTAATTGTAATTTCAATTTTAATATGATTAAGACAATACTCTGATTAAGAGTGTACCATGTGAACATCGATTTGTGATTACCCTAATCTGACTAAAATACTTTACATACATACTCCTTAGCCTTAATTTAATTTTGTTTGATTTGATTTTAATAGGGGCAAAGCAGTGGCGCAGTAGGTAGTGCTGTTGCCTCACAGCAAGAAGGTCTCTGGGTCGCTGGTTCGAGCCTCGGCTCAGTTGGTGTTTCTGTGTGGAGTTAGCATGTTCTCCTGTGTTCGCGTGGGTTTCCTCCGGGTGCTCCGGTTTCCCCCACAGTCCAAAGACATGTGGTACAGGTGAATTGGGCAGGCTAAATTGTCTGTAGTGTATGAATGTGTGTGTAAATGTGTGTGTGGATGTTTCCCAGAGATAGGTTGCGGCCGGAAGGGCATCCGCTGCGTAAAAACTTGCTGGATAAGTTGGCGGTTCATTCCGCTGTGACTCTTAATCAGAGTATTGTCTTAATATTTAAATCGGAGTATTGGTGTCTGTCTATGTAAACATATACTCATTGTTGTAAAGTTCAACATTTTAAAACAAATTCTAAGCCATCTTAACAGAAGACAATAGTGTCATTATCCAAATCAATTTAGTTCCAGTTTTGTCCTCATCGATACATCCGTACAGTAAAATCAATAATATTATTGAATATTTAGTGTCTTTTGAAGCTTACCCAAGTAAGCCAAAGGTAAAAGTAGCAAGTAAGCAAAGCTTCTTCAGATGAGGGTATGGGGAGAAAATACCTTTTAATATTGAAGTTTACATTGATATGATTTAATAAAAAGTTTTTTTTAAATTAATTTTTAAAAAACCTTCTTTGGGCACATAAAATACTCTTTTTGGTTTGCGGTCAACTCTCGTATTTATAACCACTCAATTCAGTACAAAACATGCATTACATTGTTTTGTTTTTTAATCTTACACAGTGTCATTTAAAATGTGCCATTTTCTACCACCCAAACTATTAAAGTTGTACTGAAACGATCAGCAGGCTTGGTAAAGTAAACCTCGGTCACCCTTTCCCAACACTGGCATATACTCCAGAGGGATAAGCTTTCATTTCGGAGTTAAATTACACAGAACAATGGCAATTCTCATACAGGATCTCTATTTTTTTTTCACCATATCACCAAAGATACCCGTTTTAATAAGTGTTTACAAAATGAAAGCAGACTCCTGTGTATAAATTGACCATTATTGTCCACCAGCACAATAGCTCTCTGTGTTTTTTGTTGTGGAGTGCCAGTGTGATTTAAAGCTGCTGACAGCACCAGACGCTTACATTGCAATCAGCTCTCGCTGGCTCTCTCCCTCTCAAATTTGTATGGACGGGCATAGCCTGTCTGCTTGGTCTGGACATCAGGGCACATGCTCATTTTGGGACCACATTTCTTCATACTTAAAGGGGTAGTTCACATAAAAATGAAAAATTACTATTTACTTACCCTTAACAGGCTTCAGACCTGAGTTTCTTTCTACTGTTGAACACAAAATAAGATATTTTGAAGAAAGCTGAAAATCGGTCAATAGTGGGTAAAATAAATACTATGGAAGTAAATGGTTACAGGTTTCCAGCTTTCTCCAAAATATCATATTTTAAAGAAAGAAGAATGAAACTCAAACTAATTTGAAACAAGTAAAGGGTGAGTAAATGATGACCGAATTTTTAATTTTTTATGAACTATCATTTATTTATAAATACATGATCACTGCACTTGGGTCGTTTTACATTTAGGCGCATGTTGTCAGTTCTTTATAAAAGCAACTCAAAAATTGCCAGTTTGATGTAATAATTCACAAGATATGTGTAAGACATTTGGTGCCCTGTCATTATGAGAGCTGTCTGTTTATGAGATCTGCATACTATTAGCCACAGGACCATAGCCAGAGAGGGGCTTCAGGTCGTTCAAAGACCCATCCCTCACTGACAAAGGTCCAGAATTTGTTTCATACATTAGCTCATTTGTCCTATTTTTACTCATATGCCATCATAAATAGTGAAAATAACCTATCGAAAAACCCATAAAATTACATGTTTTACAAGAGAGACTAGAAACATTGTGAAGCTCTATATTATTGTTATTATTATTATCATTATTATTATTATTATTATTATTATTATTATTATTATTATTATTATTATTATTATTATTATTATTATTATTATTATTATTATTCAAATGGTCAAATTTTTTAAAGAGGAACGTTAAATGTGCTGAACAGTTTGTTATTTATATTTTGCCAAATAAATGACAATAGGCTTGTTTTTAATTTAAAACAGATTCTTTTTTCCATAATGATATATGATGTAATAAATTTGTATTTTAAAAACAAGTATTTTTTTCATATTTCAAGCTAATCCGACTAGCCAATCCAGCTAAATGAATGCTTAAAATGTATTTAAATCTCATAATTAAATAGAAAATGTAGATTCATTTATTCATTCATTTTCTTGTCAGCTTAGTCCCTTTATTAATCCGGAGTCGCCACAGCGGAATTAACCGCCAACTTATCCAGCAAGTTTTTACGCAGCGGATGCCCTTTCAGCTGCAACTCATCTCTGGGAAAGAAAATGTAGATGTATAACTATAAAAAGGTTCACTTTTTGAGAACCACCACTTTCACCAGGCTTGCTGTGGGCCTGAGCTTAGCCCACAAAACAGAATATTTTTACATATAACAAGCATTTTTACACAAAGATGCTCAAAAAATGAACAAGAGTCTTTAAAATCATTATCTGTTCTGTGGATTTGCCATTAGTAGGTCCGTTTGTGTTAAATGTTCATTTATGTTGTAGAAGAAAAAATAGTTCTCTGATACGGTGTTTTCAGAATTACAAATAAGAATATTGTCATTTAGAAAATGTATTATATATTAAATTTTCACATATTCTATTACATTTTCACATATGACACAATGACTGGGTTTGTAAACAAAAATAAAAAATCTGAGAACAAAAATCTAAGAACCAAATGATTTGTCAGACAAATTCCTTTCCTGAACAACTCACAAAAATCCACTATCAATCCATTTTAGAAATTGTTGGGATGAAGAAGTTTTTATTCACTGCATTTATCTTTTTATTTCAGAGACAGATTGTATAAGTTTCTGGTAGAATGTATAAATAATCAGTGTGGGTATAAATATCAGAGGTTTAACAACAAAGATGGTATTCTCACAATCACAGCTGAAAGCTAAATATAGTTGGATCAGCACACATGTAATAAATTCCTGTTGTATTATAGTGTAGCTTGTCTGAAACAAAGCATATATTTTGAGTTCACATTTTGGATATTATTCATGTTAAAGTAAAACAGCTGAATGTTTTTTTTTTTTTTGTGTCTGCTGCACCTAGAACTTTAGTTCTCTGCTCCCCAAACAGCAACAATCAGATTGTGTGAAAAAAAAAAACTGTGTCAGTGCAGATGTGTTTGGTTGCTCTTTTCTGTCTGTGGAAATATCTGGGTTCTCTTTCAGACGAGTTGTTTTGTAAAAACAGAACAAATCTCTGGACTATGTTGACAACATTGTTGTCACAAGGTCTGTTTGCATCTTGTTGATGTAGCTGGCCTGTATAGGCCAACACACACAATAGCAGCTAACTTAAAATAGCGTTTTGCTTAATCGTTCATATGTTTAATCTGTAGTAGGTTATATTTTATAATTAATTTATGTTCAAAATTAAATCTGAAGTCGATTTTTATAAATATAAAATTTTATACATTTAAAACTGGGAACCAGAAATCTATGCCCTGCCTTTTTCGTCTCTCCTTCAATGTCAAATAATAATAACCACGGCGGACAAAAGATGTTATTCTGAGTGTTTGCTGCCACAGTTACCGAAGGCTATAATAAGAAACATCCCTCAACCAACACAGTTGGTCGCACTCGGCTCCACTCGGGCCTCTTCGGAACTCTTCGTCGACCGTCTCCTGGAAACCCCCCTCCCTCCTCGCCTCCGCCCATCATCGCCAGACTCTCTGGGCTTTATGTCTGGCCGGGTGGACGTGAACTGCCATGCGCGGTCGCCATGTTATCGCGCTCTCCTCCCCTTTTCGGGGACTCGTCACAGGCTCATAGCACTAGCACAGGCTACATTACAAGGAGGCAGCTGGTGAATAGGAGCAGAGTGGGAGAGAGACATTGCGCTAACACAGGAATAAAACAAAAGAAAGCACGGGATGGAATAAAGCAGGACAGCGCTGAGTTGCTCGCTTTCTCTCTGTCATCTGACGCCGGCTGGAGGACTTAGTTTCGTGTGATTTCGTGCTCTGGTGACTGCGATACAACAATTGAAAATGCGCCTGGCAGTTTGAACTGTGATGGGGAGAAACCGTGTCGTTATAAGGTTGGATATCAATCGCCTCGGCCGTCTGTGTCGACTCCTGCACGCTTAAACTTCACCGATATGGTGTGCTGAGTGATTTAGTGAGGATATACCTTTGAAAACAACAGCCGAAGCGAATCCGTGTCGGCTAGCTCGCTAGCGACTGTTAACTTAGCATTGGCATTAGCCTGCTCCTCATGGTGGACATTTAAATACACCTCAAGTGGAATTATCGTGGCAGTTACAAGAACGTGTTGGTTTTATGTGGAAATTACTCGAACGGCTTGCAGTTGCTTTCCCAAAAGAGCTTGTTCTCTTGAGCTGCGTTTATAACTTTGTCAGAGACTATACTCCAGCAATGAATCACCACGAACGATCCGGAGACTCCGGCAGCGCCCGAAAAATGGTTTACCCCATGAGTTTACCCAGACGGGAGAACAGCAGCAGCACAGTAGGTGGTTCCTCTACATTGACAACTTCAGCAAGCACCAGCCTTAATAGCAACAACTTGATGCTGGCGGATGAATATTCCCCACCAGTGCTGATTCAGTCTCAAACGCAGACTGCGTCCTCGCTCGGGCCCCAGAACCCTCCGCATAGCCTGAGTATCCCCTTGCAGACACCCATGTTACCCCAAACGGTGCCCACTGCAGTTGCACAGATGAAGAAGAAGAGTGGCTTCCAGATCACCAGCGTCACCCCGGCGCAGACATCTGTGAGCACCAACAACAGCATTACAGAAGACACAGAGAGTTGTGACGACCTGGATGAGTCCCACACAGAGGACTTGTCATCCTCTGAGATCATGGATGTGTCTCTTCCACGGGCCAACAATTCAGGAGGTCCTGAAAGAAGCTCCTCTGAGGAGACGCTGAATAATTTTCATGAGGCGGAGACCCCTGGTGCCCTGTCACCCAACCAGCCACCCATTATAACGCAAGCACACCTGCATGGCACCATGGTTAACGGAACTGTTCACCACCACCATCACCACCACCACCATCATCACCATCATAATCCCGTTTCCTCTGGAAAAACCCATCCTGCTGGAGGGACACTGATTGGGGTACCCTTGGGTGCCCCGGTCACATCTGTGGTGACCTCAAGTTCGGCTAGCACAGGCCAGAAAATGCCTTCAAATGTGGTGGGATTGATTGAGAATGCCTCTGTTGGCACAACTAGTGCCATCGGACAGCCTTTGGCTACTCTCGCCTCTGGAACTGGAGTGATTTCTGTGACTTCAGGTGCCACGATTAGTACTGGTAATACTTTAACTAATAATGTTTCCGTGTTAAACTCTGCCAGTGTGCCTGTTGTGGGTGGCAAGACTACCAATAGTAGCAATGTAAACTACTCCTCTGCTTTGAATAGTATTAGTAACCAAACCCCAAACTTGACCCACGTTCCCAGTGGAATAATCGGCATGGGCATCACCGCTGCTGCCACGGTTTCCGGTAGTGTTGCGTCAACAGGTGGAGGGCAAATGGGGCCAGCTGTCATGGGGCAGCATGCAATGCCTGCACCCTCTGTCCCAGTGATGAGCGCTCAGCCTCAGCAGGCCCAAGTGCCTACTCCTGCCTCCACCAGTTCACGTTTCAGAGTGGTCAAATTGGACTCTACCTCTGAGCCTTTTAAGAAGGGTAGATGGACTTGTACAGAGTACTATGATAAGGAAGCCCCAAATGTGGCATCCTCTGAAAATGCCCCTAGCACCCGAACAGTGGAAAGTATCCGTCAGTGTGTGCCTGAGAGTGTGGCGGGACAGGACCGAGACACAGTCAGCGGGAGCTCTGTCAGCAGCTCAGCTAGCCATTACACTGAAAGTCTGGGCAGCGGTGAAACGGGCGGCCCCTCTACTGTGAAGCAGACCTTCCAGCAGCCCATGTCTCAGATGCAACCCCAAGACTTAGTTCAAGTGCATCTTAAAACGAATGCAGCAGCTCCGATGCCGGCAACAGCAAACATTCAGCAGCAACCGCCTGCATCTATCGGAGGATTGCAGACCACGATTGTTCAATCGTCTGCACCTCTACCCTCTCATATGCCCAAACTGACATATGCCCAAGCAGCCCAATCCCCTCCTGCTCAAGCTCTGCCTGTGGTGACCCAGCAGCAGATGGGCTATCCGCCCGCACAGCAGCCAGCTGCACCAGCCCAGGTAGCACCAACACATGTTAACCCCTTAAGCCAGGGAGGCAGCCTGCCATCTGACTTCTCCCAATCCAAGCAGATCCTGAGCACTGTGCCACCTGGGTCAACAAAAACTCTGCCCCACCTGTCCGCCTCCATCCCTCCTGTGGCTCTCGCTGGTAATGGTCAGATGATCGCACCCTCCTCGCAGCCCCCTACTGCTCAGCCACTTCCGCAAGGGCTCCTGCAGCCACAACAGACACCCGCCCCGCAGATGGTCCAGGTTGTGCCGCAGCTGGTGCAGTCCACTGGCACCACTCTTATACAGCAGACACCAGGCCAGCAGCTCACCTCACAACCCTCCATGGAGCAGCAGCAGCAGTCACAGCTCGGCAGTCAAGCCCGTGGCACCCAGTTCGTCCCAGCCGTGACCTCATCAAGCGTGCCTCCTAACATTCAAAGTGATCCCCAGTCCAGTTTGTTTCAGAACGGCTCAAAGGAGACCGGGCCGCAACCTGCTGTTAGCACCCGGCCCTCGGTGATGCCGCTGGAGGATGCCCAGCTACTTCTGTTACAGCACCAGGCTCTGCTCGCACAAACCAAGCCAGCCGGTGGTGAAAGTGCCTCCCAAACCGGTACCTCTCGTGGTCCAGAGGGAAGCAGTGGAGTCAATGCCTTATCCGCCTCGGCCAGCCTGCTGAAGAGTTTACCTGTTGATGGAGAGGAGGATGGGTAAGTTCCACTGCTTGTTTTTTTTAATTGCATTGCTTATTTCAGTTCAATTTAGTTTGTAATTATTTCAGCTTTATTAAAAAAATCACACATGCAGCTCAGCATGGTGATCAGCATTATGCTTTAATCAACTGCTATCAACAAATTGTAGTGTGCAGTGAATATCACAGCAGGGCGATGGCTTTCCACAGCATAGCTAAAATCGCAAGCATAGCTTTTTTTGTAACCTAAAACTGTAGACTGCTAGACTGTATCTTTGGTATTACAGACAGAAAGATTATGCTTTCACCTAACAAGAATTTCGGTCTGCTTGGGGGGAAAAAGGCACACATGAAATCACTTGATAGTGCAGTATTTATGAACTTGACATTTCCTATTGAGACAGGAAGTTGAGCCTGTAGTCTTTTGTTTACCTCACAGCCTCAGACTTTTTTTTAATGCTAGTCGGATGTGTGTGTGTGTGTGTGTGTGTGTGTGTGTGGTGTTACTGATAGGGACTTTTTCATTCTAGAAAGTTGGCCTGTACAATATATTGTTTCAGCATAGATTTTGCAACGTGTGACTCTGCAATATTCACACTGCAGGATGTGCAATGTTGAACTGGGATTATAGTTGACCAGACACTACAGTGGAGTCAATGCAAAGTTTAAACTTGGAGTGAGTTTTTATTTGTGTGTGTTTTTAAGGCTTGTGACAGTAAATCAGGTAGTTCTAATATTTGTAGCTTAAACATAAATTGTATACAGTGCTTCCCACAGGTTTGAAATATACTTGCGCTGGTCACCGGATTGAAACACACCTTTTACCCACATCAAATAAATATTTAATGAGTGACAAACAAAACATAATTAAATTTTTAACAATAATTTTATTTATGAGATTATTTTACTTTTTATATTATTATTATTATTATACTTTTTTTTTTTTTTAATTGGTTAAAATAAGAAAGACTGTTGGAAAAAAAATCTACTATTTAGCTTACTTTTTTGCTATTCAGGAGCCATGTGCACACGCTGACAGGGTAAAATCTTCTTCTCGCTCTCTTTCAAGTTCAAAGCAAACTTGAATGCCAAATGCATTTTACATACACTTTAAAATTCAATAAGTTAAGGCAACTTAAAGCATTTGAGGAAACCGATTGCTACAAATCAATTGAGTTAAACTAATCTATATGAGTACTGTGAACTTACTCCATTTACGATGAAGTAATGAGATATTTAATTAATCATTACCTTCAACACTGATATATTGTGCAGCCCTGTTATGTAGATATGCTTTCCGACAAAATCATCTTAGGCCCCGTTTACAGTAGTGCGTTTTAGATCAATAACGATCCGCGTCCACCCTACCGTTTTACCTAGCGTCTCTGGACATATCTCCGTCCACACCACACCACCCAAAACTTATATCACGTGATCATTCGCGCACTCTAGGCATGCGCTTTCTAGTATAAACAGAAATCATGCGTCTCGCTCGGCATTTGGTTATTGTTAGTCAACAAATGCCGGTTGAACATTAAACGTGATGGCAAAGAAAGCAAGAGAGGTATTTTTGTGGACAGACGACAATGTCGAGTTGTTACTAAACGTAACAAATGAATAACTGCACAATGGCACCTAAAACAGACAATAGTGCAAACAACGCTCCCATTTTTGTGCCCATGTTGTTTTTTACAGTACTGTCTTCCGCTTAAAGCCATGTGTTATAGTCATGTGATGAGGCTTGACGATTATGGGAAGGATACAGTGACGAAGGCAATGACACAAAAGCCCCAATCAGGTAGTAAATCTCAGCAGTCCCGCCTCCGTTTTCAGATGTCTCCGTTTTTCCTCATCCACACTAAGACGGAGCAGCAGCGTTTCAGAATGAAAACGGCCTCCAGCGTTTTCAAAACGCTCCGTTTTCGGCGCTCGAGAACTCCGGCGTAGTGTGGACGGATGGCGTAACCGTAGCAAAACTTATGCGTTTTAAAACAAAAACGCATTAGTGTAAACGGGGCCTTAGTCAATGTAAGGTTCTGAATTATTTCCAAATAGCTGTTTGAATCATCCGGTGAAATTCTATTTATATCGCAGAGAAATGAAATATCACAATGTCAGTTTTAGAGCTGCACAATTTGACACTGCAGAATTTAACAATAATAGAGTGAAGGCTTATCTTCTGCTTCTCTTTTTAAGGCTTGTGGCATTGAAGAGATTTTTAATAGTGCATAAAGAAGTTTAATGAAGATTAATTGTGTTGAATAATTTATATGATGAAAATGAGTGTGGATGGGTGTTTCCCAGTGATGGGTTGCAGCTGGAAGGGCATCCGCAGCATAAAACATGTGCTGGATAAGTTGGGGGTTCATTTCGCTGTGGCGACCCCGGATTAATAAAGGGACTAAGCCGAAAAGAAAATTAATGAATAAATTCATGTAATAAAGACTATGCAATATTATTTTACCTATGATTATTCAATTTCTGTTCCCAAATGCTGTTAGACTCTCCCCAGAAAACCAGCACTATTTTTCACTTTAACATTAGCTCCATTTGTGTTTATTTCTGACTGTAGTTTGTTTATCATTCATATATAATAAATTACATTAGGTATATTTAAATTTTTCTCCCCTACAAAATCATCCCAATCAATCTAAATTGATGACTTTACTTATAGAGCTATTCAAGTCATCTGGTGAATTTGTATTTCTATCGCAATATATATCGCAGAGAGAATAAATGTATTGCAATGCAAAATGTTTCCTATATTGTGCAGCCCAAGTTAGTTTATTTCTAGTATTGTGCAGCCCTAGATAGTTAACTGTCTAAATGTAAATGTGTGTCAGCTAAAACTGAATCTTATGATTTTATGAGCACTAGAATAAAGGTGACAATCAAGATGAAGTTGCTTGGACTTAAATTTTGGATTTTAATCCTGGGTATTATTGAGCTTGCAGCAGATGCTTTCTTTGAATGATTGTTACTTCTGACGTGTTTGCTGAAAGCTGTAGCAGTTACACTCAAAAGATCTGTGTCTGTTTAAACTCTTAAGATGTCTACGTTTAGTGCAGACATACAGCAATGAAAGCTTTTTATTCAACCTCAGCTGATTAAAATACCTGTAAATATTTTCTCACTTCATCAATAGTTTTTCAGAGCCTTTTAAAAAGTCAAAAGCTGTAGTAAGCGTCACTCGTGTACATTTCTTTTGCATTTCATTGCAAGACCTAATATTTTACCAACAAGGCAAGCTCTAATTATAATGTCATAGCTAGTCATGCAGGCTGGAATGAATATATACACACTGTCAAACATACTTCTGGTAACTAAGACAGTGTGACATATGTTTGCATTTATCTAAAGCTGTTCATAGTCATGCAGCATGCTGATGCGCACTTTGTTTGAGTCGATCAAAAGTAAAGTTTTCTGTGCTTGACGGAGCTTGTCTAACAGATGTCCTAGAGATGACAGAGTTACTCTGTAATCTAACACTCCTTAATGAAACAGATTTGTCACACTGCGTGCATTAATGTGGCACTGCTTGTTTCTCTCAGGTGTTAGTCATGATTTTACTTGAAGATTTTTTATTGTCTTTTTTAATAGTGTCTAAAATGTTGTCTGTCTGCTCAGCTATGGCTGCACGATACTTTGTTTTGCTGCAATACCGTTTTAATTGATAGCTGGAAAGAATTCATTAATTTAGACTGATTATTGAGTCTGGGATTATTCTGCATTATTCTAGACGAAGTGACATTTTCTTTATCACAGTATTCAGTTACTTAAATTGAATAATCAAACGTGAAATAAGACTGTATAGTATTCACTGTACAAAATATTTAATAAATACATCTTTATTAAAGTTACAAACGATAGGATTTCATGTGGCTCAATACTTTCATACCTGGACTTTTGTTTCGGAATCTTGCGTGTTTCCACCAGTTTGCATGATTCGTTTGGCAGATGTGAATCCAGCAATCGTGCTCAGATCCATGCCAAAGCAATCGGTCTGAGATTGCCTGAATGAGGTGGTCTTGGCTCGATTGAAACAAACTCTGAAGCGGATCGATTGCAGTGTGAAAAAGATTCAACAAACTAATGAACCATGCTGTTAAATGCGACTGAATTATTATGGAGAGCTGTTTATCAGTTATCAAAATTGACCGAACAGCAGTCTTGGTTTATCTGTTATTTCTCCCCATAATGTAAAGCTTATTTTGCATAATTCTAGCTAACGGTTATGTATGAAGTCTTACCTCTCTGATTTATATTTGGTGACGATGTCTGTGGGTGTCACCATTCAAAATTAAAGCTCCGCTTTTCACTTATAATGTCTTACTGCTCATCGTCAGGACGCATGACAGCTGAACGGGACCCTGCAAAATAAACCCTGAAACTTTGACCAATGTGGGGAGAGTTTTCTTGCACGTAACTTGTATTAGCTCTTTTGGTCAGTTTAGAAACTTTGTTTTTGGTAGGCATGGGCCGGTATAAGATTCTGACGCTATGATGAGCTTGGACATAAATATCACGGTTTCCCAGTATCACAGTATTGAGATTACTGCCCTAAAATAAATTATTTTTAAATGTCTGAGTAAAAAACTATTTTTTCCCCCTTTGTACACAATATATTTTAATTTATATTACATTTAATTTATTTAAAATGTTTTAGAGCAGTAAACATGTCAGACTAAATCATGTGAATTGATCATTGACTTCTGCTGTCTTTATAGGTTTCAAAAACACAGATTTTCTTTTTACAATTTAAAATGGCATCTTTGGATATATTTTCTGCTAGAGATACTGTTATCCTTAAAAAAAAAAAAAATGTAAATAAAAAAATCTTACTCGTACCTTAGGAACGATATAGCAGAAAATTTTTATTGTTTTAAAACCTTGACTTTTCCAAACTGCGGCATACCTTGAACACCGTTGTCGTCCCATGCCTAGTTCTTGGTGCGATTCTCTTTCACACAGCAAAGTGCAGCATTATAACTATTTTAATCCCTGTTTTGGAACTAAAGAATCGATCTACAGGTGTGAAAGCACCCTTAAACTCTTGTGCCTGAACACTTACACAGTCACTGGCCTTAAAACACAAGCAAATTACACATTTTTACTTCAATATGGTTAAACTCTTTAGTGACTCTTCTAAAAATCTTCTGTGTTCTGAGCTGTGGCTTCTGGTAAACTATAATCCCAACATATAAACTCAACTTTACACTTCCTCCGATGTGACTTGTAGATGTGCACATTGTGATATCGATGCTGAAATGATATTTTGTGCCGCTCTATGCTCAACCATAGAGTGTCTGAGGTTATTGGATCTGTCTTGGTGCATTTGATGGTCTTATAAATTGTGAATCATCTCTTATTGTTGGCCAAAAAGCGTTGGTTGACTTCTAGTGATGCTCAGTGTATGTTTAGTTTCTCATGGCTTTCAGAACGAATGCAGACAGTACCGTAATCAATTATGAATATAATACATTTTCTTAAATTATAGCACAATGAAAAAACAACAGCAAAATAGCATAATTTATTCTAGATTCTGCTAACAATTGCTGTAGTCCATAAAAAAAGATGTCTCATTTAAATGTTAAGTTAAATGTTAAGTTAAATGTTTTTCTAAAAGTTCTGTTTGAATGAAGGATTCAGTCACTCCTATTATGGACTTTGTTAATTAAACAGCCTTCGTCTGAAGTGTCAAGTTACCTTTTTAAAAATACACTTTAGTACTCTTTAGGAACTAATATGTATGTTTAAAGTATCAATGTGGTCCCTTTCTGAACTTCTGAAATGACACTGCCCTATTGATAGCTCATGTATCTTTCTGAGAAAGTTCAAATGTGTTCACAGATATGATAAAGTAATTGTTACATCTATATAATATGCCATTAAAATTAGTTTCTTATTGTTCCGCATAGTTCGGTTGTACATTTCTGATTGGGCAGAACGAAAGTGTGCTCACTCATTTGCCTAATAAGACACACACAGATGGCAGCACGCATTTGCTCTGGGAGGGGGAAATAAAATAATATATATATTTCATATTGCTGCATCTTGCCATTAGCAAATCGTGATTGCGATTCGATTTCAATTAATCGCATGGCCCTAATTGAAACAAATGAAGAGTAAATGATGACAGAAGTTAATTTTTGGGTGCTCTGTAAAAAAAAAAAAAAAAAAAAAAAACTCTACTTAAAGTTGTAAGGCAACTTGCTTGCACAGCTTTTTTGAATTGACTCATCTTTCAACCAAAATACTGTAGTTGACTTTTTTTAAGTTGAATCAACTAAAAAAAGCTGTGCTGCAAGTTGCCTTAATTTTAAGTTGAGTTTGTTTATTTACAGTGTGAACGATCTTTTTAAGTGTAAAAAAGTGATTAGTTGACTTTAGTTAATGAAAGGGAGTAACACCATTTATTTTAAAACAATTATTTGACTTTACTTAAAGGTAAAAGGGAGTAAATCTGTTGCCTTAATCAAGTAAATGTGCAGCACTATACATAATTATTAAATGATTATGTTGTTACGACACTGGAATTCAGAACCGATCGATACTGGAATTTAAAAACGCCCGTTTTTCGCTAATATTTTCGCAATCACAAATGACTGTGATTGGCCATGAAGATCATCAGTTCACCAAAATCACAGCTGTTTACCAAGTGTAAACACAGATACAGAGAGTGTTTTAAAGCTGCAATTCATCGGCGGATCGTTTGCATGCCAGCTTATAGACAAACCAGCTGATTGATGTGACTTTGAAACTTCGCTTTGTGACTCAGTAAACAGCAGTAAGTCAGGTGAACTGATGACCTTCACTGCTGGTTGGCCATTGTGTTCATGTGTTTAAAAATGTGCTTAACAGCGTTCAAATATTTCCTGGAAATGGACGATTTTAAAACTTCAGTACTGCTCGGTACTGAATCCCAGTATCAAGACAACCTTAATTAAAACTAAATCAATTTAACAGTTAGAAGTTACAACAGGTACAGTCACAACATGTTTTTTTTTTCCTAATGTAAAGTCAATTTAATTTTAAGGCAACAGATTGACACTCTATAAATATATTTTTAAGTATCCAGTTGTTATGTTTTTCTCTTGAATGTAATTATTAGCAGCTTGACACTGTCCTTTTTGAGTTGGGTCGTGATCGTGTGGCAGAGTTGCACATCTGTTGATGTCCATCTTCCTCTGTTAGTTGTCTTGTCTGCAGGAGAGGTGACCATTTGAAAATAAAACCGATAAAAAAGCTCAATGAGAAAACAATTTGATATTAACCTGTTTAGTTTGATATCTCTGTTGTGAAACGCTGTCAGCTGCTTCTGTTTTGCTGTAAGGCCACTTACACAGGATGAGATCATGTATTTTCCTATTATTGCTCTTGCTCAATAACAGATTAAGTCAGTGCAAATTATTTGTTTTTTTTATATACTGTTCTTAGGTCACAGTGTTGACTAGCAGCCTCGTATATAAAATTATACTCTTCCGTTTACTTTTTCTTTTTTCTTCATTGTAATCTGCTCTTGGCAGTGATAAAAGCCACACATGAGAGTCTCAATGAATCACTCATTGTGTAGAGATCAAGTAGATTATCTCTCCAATTAATGACCCTGTGGAATGGGAGAGAAGAGGAAATGCTTTCACTCGGCCTGATCGGGCCAGAGCAGATAACGGGGCTGAACTTGAAGCAGGAGATTTGGAGTGCAGAGCCTAAACCATTAACATATTTATATTTTTTAATATTTGTACTTATTTTGTTAACTACTAGCTTTTTAAATTATTTTATTAAAGTTTTTACTTATTTTACTTTTACTCGTTTGTTTTACTCTTGGCCGTTATTTTGTTTTTGATTATTATTATTATTTTTAATCATTTATTCATTGTACTTTTTATTTTTACTTTTTTTACTTTAATTTTTGTACTTATTTTTGTTTTACTTATTTTCTTTTGCTTATTTAATTTATTAGAATTTTTGCTTAAATTTTTTAAATTTTTAATTTTTTTTATTTTACTTTTATTTTTTTACTTTATTTTTACTTATTTAATGTTTTACATTTTCTTTTCCTCCTTATTTTATTTTTATATTTGTTTTATTTATATATTTTTTATTTATTGCTTACTTTATTTTGACTGTTGTATTATTTGTATGTATTTATTTTTTTACTTTTCATTTCCTGCTTATTTTATTTATTTTTTTCTTATTTAAAATTGACTTCATTTATTTTTTTGCTTGTTTTGTTATTATTTTAATAGTTTACTTATTTTATCTGTACTTATTTACTTGCTTGCTTGATTATTTAAAGCATTTCTCTCTCTTTTTTTAATAAACAAGAATTTTTTTTTTCAAGGATAGGTAATAATAATATGGGTTGAAATCACTCATTGGGTATAATGTAAATGTCAATTTAAATCTTAAGGCCAGCTTTCCTTTTAATGTGTTTTTTTGCCATATTATTACCCGGCATCAGAAGGGTCACTCTGCTGATGTAATCCAAGAACAGATCCTGTACTTTTGAATTTTTTTTTTTTTTTTTTTTTTTAAAGACGAGACTCTTTGTACACATGTCTCTCTCTCTTTTAGGATGATGTCATTTGGATTAGAACCTGTCTTTCCAAACCTGAGAGCAGAAAAGCACAGCAAAGTACTTTAGGGACTGAAAGCTAATAGGGGCAGAGACCTCATGAGCTCAGCTGAACTGGTTTCTCAAACACGTTGACAACAGGCATTTGCGCTTACCTCGACACTTTTTAGGTTTCAAATCTGCTAAACTTTCATATTGTTTCTGTAGGTGATAACAAATGCTTTGCTGCTGCTTACAATCGCCTGACAGATATTGTTTTATTAAATATTAAAGTTTAAAATAAATCTCACGTTAAAAACGGCATAATTGCATTTGCTAAAGCTAAGGATGGCCGATATATACGACTGTATCGATATTAGTTGATAAATGCTTTTTTTTATGTAATTATTATTGGTTGGATAAAAAAATAAGGCCAATATCTTGCTGATAAATTATATTATTATATCCCCTATTTTAATGATTTCAAATTCTTTCTACCTGCCACTTTTTTTATTATTTTAGCTGTGTTTTTATTTTGGTTAATGTTAGGTTGTTTGGTTGCTGTATGTATACAGATTTTTTTTTCATTAGTCAGTAAATTATTGTATATACAAAATATATAGAAATGAAAGCATATAAATGAATAGCTGGTTAATATTAAGTTTAGAGATCAGTTAAGGTTTTAAAACCAGCAGCTCTTGCCCCTATATCAACCTGTGGTCTGTGTGGGTTCCTAACGCCCCAGTACAGTGAAGAGAACTCTATACTGGTCAGTGAGCACTGTCTTTTTGGATGAGATGTTAAACTGAGGTTCTGACTCTCTGTGGTCGTGAAAAATCCCAGAATGTCCTTCGAAAAGAGTAAGAGTTTAACCCCGGCCTCCTGGCCAAATTTGCCCACTGGCCTTTGTCCTTCATAGCCTCCTAAGCATCCCCATATCATAATTGGCTTTATCACTCTGTCTTACCAATCAGCTGGTGTGTGGTGTGTGGTCTGGCGCAATATAGCTGCCATCTTGTTATCCAGGTGGATGCTGCACACTGGTGGTGGATGAGGAGATTCCCCCCAATATGTAAAGCGCTTTGGGTGTCTAGAAAAACGCTATAAAAATGTAAGGAATTATTATTATTATTGATGTTATTATTATTAAAACAAAATCAGGTTTGTTCAAACTACTCATTTAAAATGAGCTGAGTTTTTTAGTGACAACGTAATTGTTTTATCTTCAGTCTACTTAAATAAAAACTAATAACTTAATTCCTTCATGTTGTCCCAACACAAATCGATTTCTTTACAGTGTGTTTATTTACTTTTGCAAATGTGTGTAAATATTCATTCAGTTTTTATCTAAATTTCAGTAACATTATTGAATAAAATGCAAATGTTTTAATAAATTATGTACAATACTATTTGTAAATATATATTATATGAGAGACAGTTGTAGCTTTGTTTACCAAACAACAACTTGAATTTTGAATGTATTTTTTGTTTTGTTATTTTTAAGTTTTAATTTTATGCGTTAGTTGGCAGATGCTATTTTGATAAAGAATACCTAAACTTTTAAAATCATTTTGTACAAATAGAGGAAATGGCAAAAAAGATTCTGTCAAAAAATGCCATATTAGTGCATCCCTAGCTAAAACTGTAATGTTTGTTTACCAAGTAACTGATTCTAATTGTATTTTGATTGTATTTTTGTTTGTTGTTTTTTTTTTTTAATTTAATACATTGTGCTGTTTTAACATAGAATAACAAAAAAAAAATTATAATAATTCTCCATCTCCTAAACTTTTAAAACATTCCGTACAAATGCACAGATTTTTATTTATTCATTTTTTTCTACAAAACTGTGCGCCGAAATTACAAGAAATTCAGCAGACTCTTTCTGGAGTCTGAATCTATAGAGTTATTTCTCAAAAAATGCCCTGTTGGGGTATCCCTAGCTAAAACTGCATAATGTTTACCAAGTAACTGGTTCTTTTAGGATTTTGATTGTATTTATTTTTTTATTCAATGCATTAGTTGATGATGCTTTTTTGACAGAATAATAAACAAAGAAATTAATAAACCATCTTCTCCTACAATTTTAAAATAATTTTGTACAAATCCACTGTTTTTTGTTTGTTCTTACTTTTTTTTTCTACAAAATTGTGCACCAAAATTGCAACAAAAAAGCCATCAGATTCTTTCTAGAGTCTGACTCTAAAGAGTTGTCTGCCAAAAAATTCTTAGTTTGCCAAGCAGCTGGTTCTAATTGTTTAATTTTAATTTGTATGTTAGGTTGCGCTTTTTAATATTTTTTTCATGCGATTTCATGCGACCATGCTATTTTGCTATTTTCAGAATCATAATTAGATAAAAATCTTTTTCATCTCTCACACTTTAAAAATCATTCTGAATAATTCCACAGATTTTTATTTATTTATTTTTATTACAAAATCGTGCGCTGAAATGGCAAAAAAAAAATTTAAAGAGTTATCTTTCAAAAAATACCATATCAGTGCATCCTTAGCTAAAACTGTGCAATGTTTCTTTATCCAGTTCGGCTGTGTTCATTTGCCCAGGAAAAAATCTCATCTGGACAGTCGGCTGCTACGCAACACATTCACATGTAAACATTTCATTATTTTTAAAGCCTCTACAACAAAGCATAAAGTGAATGGCCAGGGCGCAGCAACACATTTTATTACTTAAAAAGCATATTTGCCAAGTGGATATTTTCATCTGGCCCATTTAGCCAGCTCTATTTAAGTGCTCTCTGAACAGCAGAATTGGAGACCAAGCAAAACAACCTCCTGGCTGTTGCATTGTCTTGTTTTAGTGGACAATTAACACCCTTCTTTGATCTGCCGTGTACAATGATTGCGGTGCATGGCCTCCCTAATTTTATTTTCATTGCTTTAATAATGTTTGTTCAGCAATGAGAGGAATTAGCCGTTTACATTCAGAAATCCCCAGGGATGAATATCATTTTATTCTTCTCTTGAGCAGATCTGTGTTTTTACATGCATGAGGCATTTGCATAATCATGCCACAGGCTTTTTTGTGTGTTTGTTTGCTTTTTGTTGTCATCAGAAATTATTCTGAAATGGACTAAAATAATAAACAATGATTTAAAAGCCATTTTTGTTTTATTGTATGGACAATAAAAAAGTCTGTTCTTTCATATTATGCTCTGTAATTTTTGTGGTGTCTCAGAATACATTGTAATGCTTTTTCAAAATGTATTTTAGTGTAATATAGTATATACCATTGAGGATGCAGACAGAAACATAAACAATAGTGAAAACAGTCTTTAGTGTTTACGTTTTATTTAGCGCTAGCGAGACATGGATTGAATGATGGATGGATGGATGGATGGATGGATGGTTGGATGGATGGTTGGATGGATATATATGGATGGATATATAGATGGATGGCCATATGGATTGATAGATAGCGATGTATGGATGGATATATACACTCAAAAAAATATTTAACCCCAAAAGTTAAACTTTATGTAATTCAATTGGATGTCAATTTTCCATCCAATTTAATCACATAAATCCAACGTAAAAGTTAACATTAGTTTAAGCCTAACCCATTTATGTTCAGTTAACATGAATGAATTAAATAAATGTTATGATAACTGCTGAAATAGGTTTTATTCTTGTATAATACATAGACTTTACTCATTTCGAATACATTATTATTATTTGTTTTATATAATCACCTTTTATGTTCTTAGGTTTATTAAATAAATTCTCAACACAGATTAAATTTTTTAACATTTATTGTCCAATAACATCCAATCTGACAAAAACATACTGTAATGCAGTGCTTAACAAATAACTGCAATAGCTTTCTGGTTGTGACTTTTTAGTTTTGTGTGCCTACAAGTAACAGGCATCAACAAGGAAACATAATTCAACATCAAACATTAATTTCACATTTTCAAAGTTACATTGTCATGTTACCTCATAGTATGGTTAACAATGTTCTCTCCTGATCTATAACACAAAAGTAAATGATCCCTTCTTTTTCTAAATGTTTGTTAAAACAATTAACAATGACCCCTAACAATAAAATGACAATACAATAATGAAATAACACCTAAACA
This sequence comes from Danio rerio, assembly GCF_052040795.2. NCBI lineage: Eukaryota > Metazoa > Chordata > Actinopteri > Cypriniformes > Danionidae > Danio > Danio rerio. The sequence goes on along the minus strand of NC_141029.1, from coordinate 20,661,572 downwards.
CAAAATGCAATGAAATAAAATAAATTTTAAAAAAGCAATCATTTTACTTTACATATCTAAAGTTTGCATCACTTTTTAATACATATAACAGGTTTACAATTTTCAGCATTTAGAACAGCAAAACAAGTCCTACTCACAGCAGATGGGAATGCTGAATTCCCAAACTCCTCAGTCGTGGCTTTAAAGGAAAAGTTCACCTGAAAATGAGCATTTACTCACCTTTCACTTGTTTCAAACTTTTATTGTTTTTTTTCTTCTGTTGCACACAAAATAATATATTTTGAAGAAAGCTCGAAACCTTGACTTTCACTGTATTTGTTTTTCCTACAATTGAAGTTAATGTCAAAATATATTTTGTGTTCAATAGAAGAAAGAAATTCATAAAGGTTTGGAACCAATTGAGGGAGTGTAAATAGTGAGTATATTTTCATTTTTTACGTGAACTGTGCCTTTAAAACCTTAAAGTGGTGGAATAAGTAGCATTCCACTTTTGTTAAACTATTTTAGTCCTCTAAACCAGCATTTCAGAAGAACATAAAAACATGAAAAACTACTATTTTATAACACAAAAGTAAGTGATCCCTTCTTTTTCTAAATGTTTGTTAAAACAATTAACAATGACCCTTAACAATGAAATGACAATACAATAATGAAATAACACCTAAACACAAAATGCAATGAAATAAAATAAATAAAAAGAAAAAGCAATCATTTTACTTTACATATCTAAAGTTTGTATGACTTTAATACATATAACAGGTCTACAATTTTCAGCATTTAGAACAGCAAAACAAGTCCTACTCGCAGCAGATGGGAATGCTGAATTCCCAAACTCCTCAGTCGTGGCTTTAAAGGAAAAGTTCACCTGAAAATGAGCATTTACTCACCTTTCACTTGTTTCAAACTTTTATTGTTTTTTTTCTTCTGTTGCACACAAAATAATATATTTTAAAGAAAGCTGGAAACCTTGACTTTCACTGTATTTGTTTTTCCTACAATTGAAGTTAATGTCAAAATATATTTTGTGTTCAATAGAAGAAAGAAATTCATAAAGGTTTGGAACCAATTGAGGGAGTGTAAAAAGTGAGTATATTTTCATTTTTTTACGTGAACTGTGCCTTTAAAACCTTAAAGTGGTGGAATAAGTAGCATTCCACTTTTGTTGAACTATTTTAGTCCTCTAAACCAGCATTTCAGAAGAACATAAAAACATGAAAAACTACTATTCTGAGGCTGGAGATGTAACCAAGACAGTCTTAATACATCTGGAAAAGAAGTAATCCGTTGGCTTCCTGGACGCAAAAGTAAAATGGGTAACATATCCTGTTTTAAAAGTTTCAGAGATTAAAAAAAAGAAAAGAAAGTGCAGTCCATGGCATACTGGAGTTAGTGTCATCAGTCGGTAGAAATATATCTTTTAGGGCATTCTTGTCTAAAGGTTTTCAATGTTGTTCCAGTTGAAGGCATGTAGGCAAACAGTGAATGTCCTATTCACTGAAACATTTTAATTTTAAGTGCTTGTACCTTTGGGGACAGCTTGCTGCCATCTAAGTTCATCAGTACCTTCTGAAAGAATTCAAATGTGAACTTGAGACCTTGAGGATAGCTTAAATTGAGAGCGTAGATCAGTCCAAAGAGAATTACTAATCCAAAGGAAATACTCTTTAGGTTCTCTAGCAGCGTTACACCCTCTATCACAACTCCAACATCACTTGGCTCCTCCTCAGCACCAGCACCTTCCTTGCGAATCACAAAAAGCCCCAGAGTGGTCTCAGAAATTCTTGCTTCTGCTTCTTTAGGGTTGCTATCCTAAAATAAACAAGTAAATAAATATTAAATAATTTAATAACAATAAATAAATAAAACATTAATACTTTTAAATTTCAGTTAAATACTGGCAACATCTAGACTGTCAATGTATGTTAGGTTCTTTAGACATATGTATACAAACCTCGAATTCTTTGACAACTGTTGTCATGTCCTCATTGAAGTACACACACAGACTCTGTATGACACAATCTCGCTTGATGTGTATGTCACCACACTGAAAATTAGACAAAATTATACAATATTAAAATATAAAACCAACATGGGGGTAAGATCACAAGACCAGTGATGCATTCCTGATGAGGAAACAACACCCCAGACCTGGAAATATATCCAGCACATAGATGAAGTTTCTGAACAAGTTTTGTTTCTGTTTGTAATGTAAATTTTTTGTGGCAATTATACATTTTTGAGTGTTTTATATGTTGCAATGTTGACAAAGTGTAGGAATCTGCAGTTTTGTGTTTTAAAGAAAGTGATTTACAAAAACTGTTTTATTTGTCTGTATGGGTTGGAAGAAATGTGTGACACTGGAACCTGGTCAAAAATAGAACTATACTATAAATAGAAAATAAAACATTAAATTGAAGATATTAATCTGCTGCATTTTTGTGTAGTGCAATAATTGTTAAAATAACATTAATTTTGTATTCATTTGTGATTGTTATTTATTATTATTGGTAACATTGACTAATATAGTAACTATAGTGATTACTGTTAAATGTTAAATATGAAGTAAAACTTCCAGTAGGTTGGGACAAGCCTTAAAGCAAACCCTTTTCTTGTCACACACCTATTTGAGTTTCTTTCTTCTATTCTAAAAAAAATATTTAGAAGAATGCTGGTTGGTGGCAACGATTAACATGTTTTTTTTCTCCCAACTACGGAAGTCAATGTGTACCAATAACCAGCATTCTTCAAAATATCTTCTTTTGTGTTTAAAAGAATCTCCTAAAAGTTAAAAAAAAAACAAAAAAAACATGAGAGAGTAAATGATGAAGTCATTTTAATTTTGGGGTAAACTATCACATTAATGAGAGCTTCATTGAACCTCAGCTCATGATCTCAGCTTGTGAATATTTTGCATTTGTTGCTGACAAAACACTTTTCAAATGCATTAATGAGAATTGATAACTTGGCCCATATTTATATAAATATATTTAAAATAAAATTAATGTTACATCTTAAAACTTTTTAAGGCGGGTTTTCAGTTCAAGGATTTTGGTTTATACTCTGTTTCCACAATAGCATACTGACATGCTCATCAAGGAGTTTACAGAGCATTAGATATGCTGCAAACTCATATGAAATGCGCGACATAGAGAGTGAAACTCATGTACTCAGAGTTTTAATGTATCTTTTAATGTAATGCAATTTACCACACCTTGTCTGCAACTGTCATGATGCGTGATATCTTCTGTCCAGAAGCACCTCCTTTGCCGCTGAAAACCTTCTGTAGATCAGCAGTGTATTTGTCCAGCTGCGCGAAAAACTTTGACAGAAGAGGCACAGTCGTTATCCTCATAAATTCTGCATTTATCTGAAAGAAATAAAGCAAAGGTAGATGATGAAATGTAGATGTATTGTGGAGAAATGAATTGAAATTTAGAAAATAATTGTGTAAATATCACCAACACTTACTTCATTGACTGTGAACAGGGCAGGCCATCTACTTTGTAAATCAGAAACCATTGGCAAGTCCTCAACCAACTCTTGTCGCCTATAGGAGAAGGTCAAGTGCATTTTTTCTTTTATGACTGCCTCATTATTATTTTTTTTCACTTCAGTTAAGAGAGCAATTCTTTCCTTCTCCATACTATCAGCTGTTTCTCCTCTTGGAAGGCAGGGAAGGAAATTCACCTCAGCCTTTTTTGGCTTTTTGATGTTTGATGCTGCTTTACCCCGACCTTCACGCTTGTTCCTAAGTGAATTTACAGTGATTTCTGGGTGTCCAATCTTGCTGAGTTTTGAGCGGAAATTAGCCATCTTTATCTTTAGATAGTGTTTCCATCCTTCATGACCAGTGCGAGTTCCCTTTTCCCTCAAGCAAGGGTGGACATTTATCAAGGCTTCAGCTGCCTGATCAAGCTGACTATCAGTGGGGTATGCAGCATACCTAAAGATCTCCTCAGCCATGCCTTCAAGAATGTCAGATCTTAATTTTGGTGGTGGAATAAGTAGCATTTCACTTTTGTTGAACTCTGTGTCAGCTCTCTGAAGCTGAATTTCAGCAGAACAAGAAAAACGAGGAATTACAAAAACCTGAGGCCAAGAACTGGTTCTTGACTCCGGAGACTTAATCAAGACAGTCTCGGTGCTGCTGGAAAATGAGTCCTCAGACAAGTAGACTTCTGAGACTGAGTCAAATTCACAAGGGCTAGCATGTCTTGTGTTAGGAGAGTCAGAGCTACAGGTTGTCTTGTGCAAAGGAACAAGAATGCTGGAACAGGACGGTACATCAGGTGCAGTCTCATGCATGCAGGAGTTAAAGTCATCAGTTGACAGAAAAATCACTTTCAGGGTATCCCTGTCTTCAATTTGAGTGGTTGATGTGAGATTCATGTATTCATTTCCAAAGTCCTTATCTTTGTACTGGAGCCTGAACTTTTGCTTTACACCAAAAACAGTCATTATTTCAAGGACAAGTTCATCCACAGACTTTGGGATTCCTGTCTTAAGTGCAAGCTTTCTTGCATCTTCATCCCCACCAAAAACAATCCTTAGATTGACTGGACTCGACATCTTTCTTTTTTCTATAAGAGGGTATGAAGCAGAATATGACAAAGTCAGTAATACAATTTTATTACTTATTTTACACAAAACACTTGATAAATACATTACCTTAAATGAGGATGTGCCTCTTCAGGGTCACCATTCGTCTTCCTCCTACCATATAATCATACAGTGGATAAGCATCCGTTAGCTGATCTAAATCAACCAGGGCAACCTCTCTATCAGGAGAGACAGTTAACTGAAAAGCTCTAAAATGTTCTTGATACCATGCACACAGTACCTTCACAACAAAATTCAGTCTGCTTTTGACAATAAAGATTTGAAGAATTTCAGCAAACTCTGGGAGCCCACCTGCTGACCCAAACGAAATCAGCATACCAGTTCTATAATTTATCCCATTGTTTGTCACATTTTTTGCCAGATGAACTTCATTAATCCCTGGATATTTCTGTCTTAAGCCTTCTACCACTTCCTTGTTTAAAATATCCACAGAAAGTGTGGAGACACTAGTAACTTCTAGTCTGGACTTCTTAAGGCTACAAGAATGGATCTGATAAGCGATCATTTGCTGGTGTTTGGCAGCCAGTGTGAGCGTTATGTTTTTAAAACAATTTGTGTGGCGAGCTACTTTCTTAAAGAAGCTATGTTTCGCCTCAAACCTCATAGTCCACTGCCCTACTAGAGGTCCAAAAAACTGAATCATTTGTGGATAATGCTCCACATAATGATGTTTTGGTAACAGTTGTGCTGGAAAAAGTTCAACAAATCTGTGTCTGTGCTCTACAATTTTGCAGTTTAAGTAGGCTACTGTTTCTTCGTTATGAATAGGGGCTACAGCAAGTTCAACTATTTCTTTCAAATCAAGAAGTATGATCCAAGCAGGCTCAGTCTCTGGTATCAAGTCTCCAATGATGAATGGAAGCAATCTCATTAAATTCCAATTTTCATGTGCGTTACCTCCAATTGTCTTCTTGGAGGCATATGTATATGGAATAACGTGTGGTTTATTGGTTTTATCACCCCACTTATAAGGGAAGTTCAAAATCAATGAGTTTAGAGTATCAAGAGACAGGTACTTCTTGGAAACAAACTCTTTCAAGCAAAGTGCAAGTTCAAATGGTACAATACCCTCAAACAGGTCGTGTGCAATATCTGGTGGATAGCCTCTAGTAACATGAAAGTGAGATAAATTCTCTGTTAACACACAACCTCTTTTTACTCCACAAAATGCTACAGAGTTTTCTTTAGCAGATGCTACATGTGCATCATGAATTTCCTTTGTTCTAAGGGCAAAGTCGCCAGTCAGAACAGATTCAGCTTGAATCTCCAATCTCTTCCCTATGCAGAACCTGCAAAAGTACTCACCAGAGAAGCTTTCTATGAAGCCTGCTAAACTGTGGGCCCCTAAATTATCTGCAATGACAGACTGGACTGTACCTTTCACAAACCGTCCAAGCCCTGGAAGGTAGACACCTTGACTCTCTAAAGTAATCAATTCCTGTAAAAGGGGCTCCAAAATTGTACCATATCCATATGACTTTACATGTCCAGTCTTGCATAAAACTGCCAGATAGATAGATGAAAGTGTGGAGCTGCATCCAGGTGGCAAATTATTCAAAATCCAGTAGACCCCACAAAGTTTATGCTTTTTACGTGAAGTGCCTAAGGGGTTGCAGAGTTCAAAATCATCAATGTACAATGACAGTGATATTTTTAATTCCTCTCCACAAAAAAATGTGTTTTCCTTGCAATAAAGTCCATCTCTGATTGACCTATACTGCTGTTCTTTGTCTGCCCCTGAATCAGTTTTTTGCTTCTCGTGGTCCCCAATAACACACTGTAAAATATCACTGCAACTAAACAACAGCTGAAGAGAAGGCAAAATTGGTATATACTGATAGGTTTTTCGACTTTTTTGATTAAGGATAAACTCAATAGGCTCTACAACTGTTACATGTTCTTTGTAGAATTGCTTCCGCTTGAAAGCAGTGGCAAGGGGACCACCTTTTTCTATGGCTTTAACCAAGGGATTTGACCTGCCTGCTGCTTCAGAAAGCTCTTGAATGACAAATTCATCAATTTCTAAGTTGTGATTTTTAAAAATGTCAGAAATTATGCTACAAGTGACTTGATTTGATGCTGAAGTTAATGAATAATGTAGTTCCTGAAGTAATTCATCAACTGCGGTGGCTGGGACATGCAAAATGTTTTCCAACTTTAATAAAACAAGGGCAATATTAAGAACACTTCCCTTAAAAACATCTTCATCAGTATTAGCATCATTGCATGACTCTAACACAGATTCTGTTGAACATGTGGGTAAATCAATGGGAGAACTGGCTGACTCTTGACAGTCTGCAGTGACTGTGACAACAGTTAATTTAAAGTCAGTTAGACAATGTGGATTGTGCTTCCTATTTTTGTGTGTATGAAATGTGTTATAAATGTTACTTTTAAATGTACACTCTTTAAATACACAAGTCACAGTTTCATGTTTACGCAGATGTTCATTTAGATGACTAAAGTAATCTCTTTCATTTGACTCAATGCATGTACACAGCTGACATGAAAATGTAGCTAACTGATTTTGTTTTGAAGATGACTGATCAACGTGTGCACGGTATATATGACTTAAAAGGTTATTCCATGATTTAAATGTGCAAGGACATGTATTGTATACACAAGGATGCCTGAACCTTGCCCCAAAATGTCCATGTTTGAGCTTAGAATGTTTCAATAACTCATACCTACTGGATACTTCTGTGCCACACACTTTACATTGCCACATTCTCAAGACTCGCATATCTAAAAGTAAAACATGTGAGTGTGAGAAAAGTAACAATTTTACAAAATAAAACAAGATATATATATATATATATATATATATATATATATATATATATATATATATATATATATATATATATATATATATATATATATATATATATATATATATATATATATATATATATATATATAAATAAATAAACAAAAACACTTACTGTAATTGAGTGATTGTCCCAAACTGGAGACAATGTGGAATGTCACAACGATGAGATCTCTGAAATGGTAAAAATGACATATAATTAGAGTTTTGTAATGAAATTACATTTTTTTAAATAAAAAAAAAAATTGCACTATCAACTAACTTTTACATACACAATATGTTTTAAATAAGCATTTACAAGTAGCTGCTAACGTTAACGTTACATTTTTCACTTCCAGTACACGACTTTAGTATGACATAATCCAACAATCTTGTACATGCAACTTTCAAATAATGTCGAGTTTGTACAACGCTTCGTCATATTTTTAAAGCATAAAAATGCAAAATATAAAGTTACGTGGAGATTGCTAACATTAACGTTAATCTATTATTATTAAGTTACGTTACAAGTGCAGTCTTCCTAAGATGAATATAGTAGACCATATATAGCTTAAAGTGACCCAAATTGCAGATAGGTGATAACAGATTAATATATTTTACTAGAAAGGATAATTTTACTAGAAATTATAAAGTTTAACGTGTTCTAACCATAGACTGTAAAAATAGTCAACGTGCTTGCAAAGTGAATTACGTCGAAATGATGCAGATTTTTTTTTGTTTTGTTTTTTAAATCATGCAAGCAATCTGCTTCACTGAAAAAGGATACACATAACTTACTCAAACGATGGTTAATTTTAAAAATGCAAGTGACGGCCCAAAATATCCAATGTCAGTTAATTCGCCATGTGACGATGAATCAATATCGATCGCATAAAAGAATCACGTCTTAAAATAGTTTACACATCAATCACAAATGAAGAAAATATCTTACCTTGTATACTCTCCCGATCAGATCTTCACTGTCACTTCTCTGCTACCGTTGTCTTCCTCGCGCTTAGCCCGCCGGCTAGCCCGCCTTCAGTGTTCCTAACCGATGCGCAAGCCCGTCCTGGCGCCTTCAGTGTTCCTAACCGATGCGCATGCCCGTCCTGGCGCCTTCAGTGTTTTTAAATTACGCGCATGCGCAACCTCTGCATTCGCTCTTTACGGCAACCAATTAAGTATAGTTTATGTAATTTGAGCAGGTTTGTTTCGAGTCCATTAAATTCATGTTGAGACAGCATAATTTGAAGCAATAATAGTTATTTTTTACTTTTTTAAACAAACTCTATTTAAATTGTTTGCTTAATTTCAATTACAGGCAAGAATCATTTTTTTGAGTGTAGTTATGGGTATATAGAAATGGATATATAGATAGATAGAGATGGATGGATGCATATATAGGTGGATGTATGGATGGTTGGATAGACAGATATATAGATGGATGGATAGATGGATTTACAGTTAGATGAATGGATGGATAGATAGATAAATTATATAGATGGATTGATATATGGATGGATAGATAGATGGATGGTTAGATATGGATAGATCGATAGATAGAGATGGATGAAGATATATATATATATATATATATATATATATATATATATATATATATATATATATGTGTGTGTGTAGATATGGATGGATGAATAGATATGGATAGAGATGGATAGAAATTGATCTAGATGGATGGATGATAAATGGATGGATGGATGAATAAATTGATAGATGGGTATAGATATGAATATATATAAATACGAATATATAATATATATTATATATAAAATACACACACACACACACACACACACAATTAAAATCAGAATTTTTAGTCCTGTTTATTTTTTTGCCCCAAAATTTTTCAACACAAGCATGGATAAAACCCACACGAACACGAGGAGAACATGCAAACTCCACACAGAAATGCCAACTGGCCCAGCCGAGGCTCGAACCAGCGACCTTCTTGCTGTGAGGCGATTGTGCTGCCCACCTATTTTATTAATATTTTTGTTTTATATTTCCACATTTCTAATCAAATATTTGCCTTGCAAACGTAAACTCAAATAACAACATCATGAGAAAGCTGCAGTGTTTATATTTAGCATTTTATTAAGTGATTTCTTTATTTTTTTTACATTTTATTTTATTTTATTTTTTTATGAATATTTATTTTATATTTCTACATTTTTAATCAATCGTTTGCTCTAAAGTTCTAAATAAATAAGAAATTTATTCACATGACAGAGTAAATTTCTAAGTACATACCAAAAAATGTAAAAAAATAAATAGTCTTTTACATGTAGTCAGTATACATGAAACTAAATTTACAGAAATTCTGCTATAACGTGATATGTACCATTATCAGGATACAAGGTGACTTTTTATGTAATATTACGTGGTTGGAACATCATCCAACCCTAATTGTGATGCATTTAGTTTTCCAATCTTCAGTGCTCTTTTCATGTGAAAAGTAATGATAAATGTGAAGCTTGTTTGTTTTTTAGTTATAGGTCAAGCCTGTGTCACCTGATTAATAGAAACCCAGATATCTGCTGTGAAATGAAAGCGCACCCCAGCCCTGGTGGTTTATTTATGCCTGAGCTACAGCCTGTAGACAGTTTGATCCATTCCTATTTTGGCTTTCTAAGAGCAGTCGGCACGTGAGTCAGCAGAGTTTGGAAAGCTGCCTCTCGCTGTGGTTTTTTTCAGTGCGGGCAGGAAATCTCGCGTGCAACCTTGAGCAAGTGCCCATGCCGCACTCTTGCTCTGTTAAACATGTACAATGAGATTTCCTCTTCTTGTATCACCAGCCTGGACGGAGTGAAATGAGGTCACTGTGGAAAACATGGCGGCCGCTGCACAACACAAGTTTCCTCGGCTCTTTTTAATTGGACAATGTCTGATTCAAATAGGATTTATTCCTCTCTGATAAATGCGGAGCTGTCTTTTCAGCTGACGGTTATTTGGTTGCGTTTTAGTGCTTAACATGACTGTATTAATGGCCTGTCAGGTGAACCGTTGATCATCTTTGACAGCTGGAAATTTTACCCACCATGCACCTTGTTTGCTCCCTGAGGGATTGCTCCATCTGTGCAGTGTCTTATCTCCACTTCCTCCTCATCCCTGCTGCAAACGCCATGTGTGCCACAGATTATCTGCCAGTCAAGTTCTCACCTCTGCACAATTCTGAACTCCTAATGCCAGATAACAAGCAAACAGCTTGTACTTGCACATAAATTAATAATCTCTGCAATCCACAGCCACCTGAGTCTTGATCATCCCACATTTGCTTGTCGTTCACCAATGTTTTTTATTAGGCTTGTTGAAAATGGTTACATTCTTCATTTGTCTTCATTTTGATAAAAAACAAAAACAACTATTTTGTTTTTGTTTTTATTGTTTGTATCCTGAAACTTTTACATCTGTGTTCCATCTCCACTTTAAAGGGTCAGAGAACCTTACACTTTTTTTATGTATAGTATTTTTAAGTGGGTTACTCATCAATGAAGTCAACATTAGCACTTGTTCACTTTAATTGTAGGGAATAACTCACTAATTTTGAGCTTTTGTCCCCTATTTTCGTCTTCCTGGTTTGAAATAAATTTTAAGTGCCGTCATTTTTGTTAATGTAGCAGTTTTGTTGAGTTCTACGACGAGGTGCCTTTTTTTTTGATCATTAACTAACTTCATTCGACTAGGCATGGGCTGTTATATTCTGGCGGTATGATAACCTTGAATAAAAATATCACGGTTTTACGGTATTGTGATTACTGCTTAAGATATGTTCCTTTTAAATGCCTGGATAAAAAAAAAAAAAAAACTAAAATGTTTTTTTCTGTTTTCAACACAATATATTTTATTTTGAGAAACATTTTAAATATTTTGGAAGAGTAAACATGTCAGGCTTGTGCTGTCTTTGTTTCAAAAACAATGTTTTTTTTTGTTTCTAACAAATAAATAAATACTTACACCTTAGGAAAGATCTGACTGTTTTAAAACCTTGACTTTTCAAACCATGGTATACCTTAAACGGTTATCGTCCCACGCCAACATCCGACACAACCAGCAATTTGGTTTGCATTAAGCCAACTGATTTTGCTAGCTATTTATTTTCAAGATCTAAGGTGAACTGTCTTATTGTAGTATGAAAATAAATGTCACGGAAAATAGCATTCAAACTCACATTGGTAGCGTTTTACACCGAATGTTGCACATAATCAGTAACTGAGGAGATTTTGTCATGGTAGTTTATGCTGTTGTTTTTTTTTGCGGGTCATGGGAATGGAATCTCGTTCTAAAATAGCAATTTCGTGTGTCGCTGTAACAGATGGTTACAACTCAAACTCAACATGAAAAATATACCTTTTTTCATGTGTTTTGGTAGCGTTTGGTTGCGAGTTAAGCCTAGTTCACACTACAGGATTTTAAACATCAGCAGATCGCTGTGCCGTTCACACTACATGACTTGACTTTGTGTCTTTTAATCTCTGTGGTGTTCACACTACGCAACACTCTGTGAATGCTCCACAAGAGGGGTGTCACACACTACATGATCTGACAACAACTCATTCCCCATCAGCTCATTCAAGCTACCAAACCACAGCCAATGAAATTTTGAGGGAGGAGTCGTCAGAAAAAGCTGAACACTATTGGCTGCTTGTGTGCTGATGACATCACTGACAGCGTTTCAAGCTTTGGAGAAAGCATTTAAAAACATCGTCAAATCAGCTGATTTATCAGTGGATTAATCACTCATCTGCAAGGTTCCAGTGGATAGATACACAGAGAGTTTTTAATTTTTGTAATTGTATAACTCTTTGAAATAAAACTAACATTTATAACACCCTGCCGTTTTCTAACTATCAGTGTATTTCTTTCTGACATTGTTATTATTTTTATTACAAAACGGTAAAGAACTGAGCATTTCTGCCTTAAATTACCATATTGGTCAAAATGACTGCATGCATGTCTGATACTTTTCACTGTGACTTTAAATATGTGTGCATTTTCTTGCCTAGCAACTTCCTGCTAACATAAACAAAACTTTCTGATGGCAAAAACATCAATTTACTTCAGATATCTTTCAAAACAGTATATTCTGTGCTGTGAAATAGCTCCCGTTTGAAAGTGAAAATGAAAGCCAAGACCTTTAAGTGTTTTAGTATCTTAACTACATATTTATAGGCTGTATTACCAAAAAAAGATTATATTTTTAGGGTAATGGTGTCATTAAATATGATGCCAGACATTCAAAGCTTAATTTTAATATCTCAATAATAGCTTTAAATGTAAATCTGTTGTGACAGTAAAGAGTTTTATATGAGAACTTAAAATCCTCTAGTGTGAACTAGGCATTAGGAAACTGTGAGTTTCTCATCCTATGAGAAGATCAGCTTCTGAACAATTAAGTCAAGCTGTAAGACTATGCACTAATAAACTTTCCAAACTCGTTTAAGTTGCATTAACCTTTTGACTGCCCCTCTATAGTTTATATAGTTATAGTTTTTATTTTTTATTTTTTATAAATAAATTAAATTAGTCTTACACTTCATATTTTTTGATTTATTATAGTATATGTATTAAGTCTGGTGCTTTTACCATAAACCAACTGTCAAACCATTTGGTAGAGGCTGATGTCTTAGAAATTATGTGATGTTGAAAAAAATCTATTGAGTGTGTTAAGTAGCAACATTAGGAGTTGAGAAATGCAATCCAAACTTTTTTTTTTCTTGGTGGTGTAGTTAAAGAGTTAAAAATAGATGAGTAGGAGACAAACAAACTAGTAATTGAGATAGGCTACTACTGAAAAAAGGAGGGTTTCACGACCCTTTACACAATGAATAAAAATGCAATTATGGGGTCTACTGTCATCTAGTTGTTGATTTAGTTGAACTCAGTGGTTGATGTTGTTGTTGTTGTTGGCTGGGTTGCTTCATATCTGAGTTCCTGGTGATGATACTTGAAAATTAAACTCATTTCCAAGTTATTTAGAATTGAAGAAATTCAAACTAGGCTGTTTTGGCTCTTATTGCAGAGAAACCCATTGCTGTAGCTGCCTTGGCAAAGTTGAACTTATCTCAGTTTTTTTTCACTCTACTACTGTTGAAAATAAAATACCAGTGTAAAATGAACGTACATGACGATACTTGACATTTTTGTAATCTTATGCTTAGGAAAAAAGTTATTCTGTAAGCATAGCTCAAAAGCTAGCAATTAACTCCTGAGAGAAGCATCTTGCTAATAAATGCACCATACATATTATGCTTTTACTCGGTTATAATTCACCTAAAACTGAAAATGCCTTCAGCATTTACTCACTCTTTACTTGTTCCAAACCTTTATCTTCTGTTGAACACAAAAGAAGATATATTTGAGAAAACAATAAAGGATTTATTTTTCCCACTGTGGAAGTCAATAGTTGCTGGTTTCCAGCTTTTTTTCTCAAAATATCTTATTTAATGTTAAAAAAAAATAACTCATACTGCTTTAGAACCACTTAAGGGTGAGTAAATAATATGTAAATTTAAATTTTTGGGTGAACTTTCCTTTTAATCTTAACCATCTTTAGTGTTTAATATGTTTGAGTAAATCCGCAACACAAACGAGTTTTTATAACTGGCACGATTTAAGTTATTTAAAATATATTGGTGTAGATGCTTAATTGTAGCATTAAAGTTTATAACTTGTCTTTTAATGTTTATTTTAAAATAATTGCATTGGATCGATGCGCATTAGGTTTTATTTGTTACTAATTATTCTTATGTAACACTTTTGTAATGTATGAAATGGCAATATTCCCTGAGTAACTTTACAGTATTAATTGAGTTTATTTATATATAACAAATTCCCATATTTGGCCAAATTTATGTACAGTCAAAGTGAATCATGATCAAAAATAAACAACAAACTATTTCAAAAACAACAAAAAATGTCATTATTCAGCCCTATGTCTTATTAGCCCCATTTACACATATGGACCTTTCCGGAAAATTACCAGCAATTTTCCGGAAAGGTCCGTATGTGTGAACAGGACCTTTTTGAAAATACAGATAAATTTGTTCGTAGACGGAAGATTGCCGCATAGAGCGCGTGCACGTCTAGAACGTGCTGATGTGAGACGTCAACTTTAGCCAATCAGAACAGTCAGGGGCATTCACGTCCGCACGGTTTATGAAAATAAAAGCCTTTGAATTTTTTTTCCACACACATTTAGCTGCTAGTTGTAAGTCAGACAATGTTTATTTGTTCCTTTCTAATGACAACTGTGTAAATAATTATCGATAAGATGCTAATGATAAGCCATTGTTTGTTTACCTTCAAGCTCTGCTTCCTTCAGTTGCTTGACTTGTCGCGTGTGCCCGTGAAGGAGTGAGCGCCAGCACACACACACATTATGTACATCTTGACGTGCGAAAGTGTTTCTCTATATGATTTCATCGAAGTTGTTTACAATACTAATCCATCCACAAAGTTTGTAATGTAGTCAAATGTTTACAAATACAAGCGCAGCCGTTTAGAGCTCATTTCTGGTTAATGATGTCAGAATTTACAGCTATTGTGTGAAAGGGGCTATTAAGTATTCTCAATTTGATTTGAACCTCTCCGAAGGTAAAGTTTGATTTGGTGATGGTGCAATTTACCGTCCTTCTCCTGACACTTTGGCCAGAGTAATACCCTTCTCTTATGTGAGGAGGCTGAATGAGTGCCGGCCTCTGTATTTAGCATACAGCATGCCGCTGTGAGCCATTAGCACTGAGTCATTGTTTGAGCCACACTGCCAGTGTCGCCTGGCCGCCGGCCATCTCGCTCTTTCTGTTTAGAGCAGACCCCCGTTCACTTGCCCATCTCTGTCCTTTGCACCGGTCGGCTCTCTCGTCTGAGCTGCCACTGAGCTGCTATAGCAACCGGTTGCCCAAACCCCCCCGCCACATCATAGCCCATCTACAGCCAATTGTGTCTTCATCACTCTCGCTGGCTCTGGAGAAACGACTACCATTCAGCAAAGGGCTACGAGTTCTCGCTTTAAAACCATGCCACGCTTCTTTATGCTGGAAATCTGATTGAAAGGACATTACAATTATTGTTTGCTTAGTCGTTTGCGGATTAGCTGTGGAATGCATGCAAATTTATGCTTAGCCTTAGTTTGGCGCCGGGCAGAATGTAGCGCTGTGCTCTGTCATGGTTGTTTTCAAGGAAGTATGAATAAAGAACAGATCCCTACAGAGGCTTCTTGGTCACTTTTTCATCCGGGGATCTTTAAGGACATGTCTGTTTTTGGGACTCAATCATTATCGCTCAGCTCTAGAGGTAATTGGCAAAATGTTGGTAAAGCAGTACAGTTATTATCACATATTATTAAAAAAAGAGTGTTTTTAAAAACAAATTTGGATGCAAACAACACTTCAATTTTGCACTTTAGCCCAAAAAAAGGAATTAATTGACTGTCTCTTACTGATCTCAATAGAACTTGTGCTTAGGGATTGCTTCTTTCTGATACAAACCACAACACTAGTTTAATATTAGAACTGGGTTTTGTAATTGAATAACCTTAAATTAAAAACTATATATCTATGACACCCTGATTTTTCCTAAATATGTAAATTCATTTCCTACTTTATTTTACTAAAATGACAAAACACAAAAGAAGTTCTAAAATTTCTATCTAGAATTACCATAGTTGACAACATGCATTTCAGCATCTGCAGCTTATTTCTTTGCCTTTAAATATGTGTGCCTCTGTTCCTTAGCAACTTCCTGCTAACAAAATCATAACTTTCTGATAGCAGAAACATAACTTTACTTTAAACATGTCCTTTAAAACAACATACTCAGTGCCGTGAAAAAACCTTGCTCTTCAGTTTGCTGGAGTAACGGGTAACTCAAACATTTATAGACCGTTTTATCAAAAATATTGTATTTTAATCTAATTACTCCATGAAGTAATATGATAGAGGTTCAACGTTTAATTCTAATGTCTCAGACTTTTGAATGTAAATGTGATGTAATATGATGTTAATTATGACAATGATCAGAAAAGCTGTTATGGCCATTCTAGTAGTTATAGAATTCTGGTAGTTCCAGTGTTAATATGATGAAACCACGCTAAAATTCAGCAACAACACTGATGGAGCATTTTAAAGGCACGATTCATCAGCGGATCGCTTTTATGTCAGCTTATAGACAAACCAGCTTAATGACATGACTTTGAAACACTTAGTTAACAGCAGTTAGTTTGGTGAACTGATGACCTTAATAGCCATTCACAGTCATTTCTATTGAGCGCGGTTATTCAAATTCCAGTACCAATCGCTATCGAATTCCAGTATCGTGACAACCATAATGCCTATCGGGGATATTGTGGCAAATGCTTGTCATGTTCTAATGATCTAATGATGAGTAATCTAATGATAGTGATTGTTGTAAAAAAAAAATAAATGAGTGAAAAGAAGAGAGAACCCAGTCTAGGAGACTCGAAACAAGCAGAATTCCTTTATTGAGACGTGTTGGTTAATCTGCAGTCATACAGCGTCTTTTAGATGTCCATGTGTCTGCAAGAGCCTACTAGAGGTCCGCAGTCTGCAAGTTCTTTCACAAGTCTCTCAAGTCTCACACAAGTCTGAATTAAGACAAAGATTTCATGTCTATATTGTGTTCTTAGGAGGAGAGGATATAGCTAAACAAAGCATGCAAATTCAGTATTGGAGTCAGCATGGCATAGGTGTTAAAAAACGGCCCAGCTACTGACCACACAAGTTAATCAACATAGGGTTTCTGTAGCATAAAAGCAACACCCGAAGACAAAGACAGAGTCGTTTAAAGCATTTGCATCTCTGGCTTAGCCTGCAGTCAGAGAGATAAAGGTTAAATGTCCCTCCTAGCTGGGATGTTAATGAAATTATATAATTGAAAACCAAAGAATATAACTTTTCAGTTATACGTAGATTATTGTTCATTTGGAATTAGATGATAGAAATTTATATTTCCACAGTATAAACCCTAATTATATATCTGCAGCTTTCTCTCAGGAGTCAACATCTTTTTTTAAACTCCTTAACATTAAAAATGTATTAAAATTATCAATATCAGTGCTTTTTGAAAGTTTTATCAGGAATATGTTTTTGGCCATATCACCCAGCTCTATATATAGATGATGGATATATGCAGATATAGACAGTTATTTTCCGGTTCTTGGCTGTAATCTTTTTAGCATTCAGCGCAACATTTTGGCAAACATACATGCTCACACACAAGCAATGCCAGTCAAAAAACACGGTCATCTTATTGCTGTTTATGTTTGAGGTGTTAGCGTTCTTGGCAACACTGTCAAATTCAGATACCAAGTTAAAAATACTTTGTAATTGTACAGTATTGCTTTTCTGTTTAATTTTAGTACAATTTTCTCTTAACATCAGGAGTCAGTAGTGTGTCAATATTTATATTTACTTGCTGCCTCAGGCAATACTATCAGAGAGTCATGACTTTGATTTACGTCTCATCCTAAAGACAGTGCTCACTGGCATTATAGTGTCCCCTTCACTATACTGGGGCATTAGAACTCACACTGACCCCAGGTTGAGCACCCCCTGCTTTCTGAGTTTTCTCATGTGATCTATCATCCAGGTGCTAACCATGCTCAACTCTGCTTGGCTTCAGTGTGCAACCAGTCTTGGATATGGCAGGGTAGTCAGTGGGCAGTGACATTGTTGGAAACCATAACCATGCGCCTGTGTTCTCAGACAAGCTCCTACTCCAGCTGCACTGTCTCATGGGCCCTCGGGCCATCTGTGTTAGTAAAACAAGTCTCAAATAAAGACTTTCAGGATCTTTAAACAAATTAGGGAAGCTATTGTGGATGTTTTTTTTTTCAGTTCTGTTCTAGGTGAAAGAAATATGATTGGTCAAAATCAGAATTGTGTGGAGCTTCTTTTAGGCGACTTAAAGTTTGTTAATTGCATACATGTTAGCATTATATTGTAATCTTTTGACTTTTTGATTAATTTTGGACTGGAAATCGTTTATAAATCGTGTCTCAGATTATCTTTTAGTATTTCTGATATACTGTATAATAGCCAATACATATTGTGAATTTCGTTTTACTTTTTGATTTCACCTATGTTACTAAATATGATTCTTTGATGTCTGAAAATGCAGAAAACATGGAGCGGATTGTGGGATCCTCTCAAAAAAGAAATAAAAATCGGATGTATGATTGTAAAACATTTCTAAATGAATAATTAAGAAGTAGTTCTGTACAACTTATCAAATTGTGACATGAAGTGCTTTTTCTGAGTTTCAAACTGAAAGAGACCATTTAGTTTTGAGGTCTACACATTCTGCGCTGCTTTTACAAACCTGTTGTGCAAGTTGGTTTACTGGTCAAAGTGCTGGTTGACAGTCACTTCATCAGCATTTTGCTGTTTATGACTTGTTTTATTAAAAAAAATCCTGTCATATCATGCACACATGGAAACTCAGCATCTCCAGAACAGCTTGTCAAAATAAAAGTTTTTTGTAAAATTTTATTAAAATTTTAATTAAATAGTTTTTGGTTTGGTTTAATTTGAAAAACATGCAACATGGAACACGGAAACAAACATATCCGACCTTTCATGAACGGCTAAATACTGTGTGCCGTGGGTCCGTGGATGTGGTCTCATTTAGTCATCAAGGTAGGATCTCACAGCTCGGCACTGGCAGGTCTGTTTCTTGCTTTCGGAAAGCACATGTAGTGATGAATAATTAAGAAGCAGGCTCTTCTCATAGAATAAGAAAAACTCTGATATGAACAACGAGAACACAACGTGTCATCTTTGCACATGCAGTTTGTGCTACGACGCTGATTTTGATCCTGCCCCAAAAATCTTTTTAAACCCGTAAGCTGAAATTAGCTGACAAAAGCTTAAAATTATCCAGTTTTCTCCACAATTAAAGCTAACATGTGCTAACATTGTCTTAACTGATGCTCAACACACAAATCTGTTAACGTCTCAAAAAAAAGTACTCGGTTTTCTTGAACTTTTAAGAACTTCCGGTCGGCAGCTGATGTGCATAAACAGTCACATTTGGACAGCTTTGAAACTGTAGTATTAATCTATTTTATTTGCTTTTAACATCTTTGAACTAATACTGATGTCGATTAGCACCACCTCATGTACTAGTCATTTAAAAAAACAAATGTGATCCAATGGGATGGAAAACAACTGCTGTGAGGCATTTTCCCCTCGTTGTCAGACGGAATCTTGTGCCGTTTGAATGGAGACTTGTTATCACTAAAGTCAGCATTCTCTTTTTCTTTTAAACATAACCAGCCCAAACAAATGTAATTCACCAAAATGGTGGACACACACACACACACACACACACACACACACACACACACACACACACACACACACACACACACACACACACAGCCTGTACTGTCCCACTAACACATTGATTAAGGGTCACAAAGTGAAAATAAAGTGGCGTTTTGAAATGACAGAAAAACACATACCCTAGTAAATACTACACAACACAAACCAAGTCAATGAAACGGCTCCTAATTAAGGCTGATTTATACTTCTGCGGCTTTGCTGACAAGCACGTCTCAAAAAATGTAACTACTTGTCGCAACAACGTGTAGCGCAAGCTCTGTGATTGGTCTGCTTGGTAGCGCTAACAAGTGTGGGTGGGACCGAGAGCAAGTCCGTTGGAGCGAGTGTTTACAAGTGTTGAGTCCCATGAAGGAACTTTAGATGGAAAGTTTTGTTTTGTGTTTACCCTATGATTAAAGTTGTTGCGCTTCCGCCGGTTCCTGCCTCAAAATGAGCAAGTTTGAACCACTTGTACATTTAAAGAAGCATTCAGAAAAAAAAAAAAAACCACCAGCGAAGAAACTCGACACACAGGCACATAAACGCCTCACTGCCACATCGTTTCGAAAGTGTTGTTACAGCAACGCACAAGGCATACCGATGACTTGACACAGAAGTATAAATCAGACTTTAGCATCAACATGCAAATCAGCCAGCAGAGTGTCAGTAATGGACTTTTATTGTAAATTTTTTAAATTGCATGTAGACTTGGATACCTGTTTCATGGCAGTAATCTGGTTGCTCTATAATGCAGTGGAGTGTGTGTGTGTGTGTGTGTGTGTGTGTGTGTGTGTGTGTGTGTGTGTGTGTGTGTGTGTGTGTGTGTGTGTGTGTGTGTGTGTGTGTGTGTGTGTGTGTGAGAAACATGAGCTAGGAGAACGTTTTTCTCTCGCGCTTGAACCACATCTAACAAATTATAACGGCTTTAACACACCTTTCAAAGTTGTGTGTCACAAAAACACTCCGCAATCCACTCAAAACTAGGGGTGTCACGATTTTGATTTTTAATCAATATCGATTGAAATTTATGCTCAATTTCGATTATCGAATCCAAAAATTGAATCGTCGATGCTGCCACGCCCCCATGTCACGTCAGCTTGGCTTGCCAAGCGGGAAAATAACAGGCTTGTTGAAGTGCTTGTTAAACTGCAGAAGCAGGAGACCCGTCGACAGAACTTAAACCCTCTCCTCTTTCAATGAAGTCTCCGGTTTGTAAGCATTTTGGATTTCCAGTGAGTTATGTTGACAACGTTCGTGTTGTCGACAAAAAAAACACAGTTTTGCAAGCTCTGCTATGTACGTTATTACGTACGGTTTGACCGATAGACAACACCGGCATAGCGATCCTCCGCCTGCCCCCGTTGCAAATCCACTCATGAAAAGTAAACACTCAGGCCTTGTTTACACTGTCTGATACTGTTGGCTGGTTCCTGTTGGTTGTGCATCTTTTTTACCGACGCCATTATAACGCCACAGATCACTGCCTATTCACGAGTTCCGCAGAAAAAGTGATTGACAGGTGGTAATTATGTGTGTATGTTGCCTTTATTCATTTACTGTATGATTTGTTTATGGGTTAAACAAAGACCATCCAGGTCAGGTAGTTTAAACGGTAGGCTACAAATAATTAATTTGTCATTAATTAATTAGTTATTCATAATCGAATATGAATCGAATCGTGCCTTTAGAATCGAAAATGTAATCGAATCGAGGATTTGGAGGATCGTGACACCCTTACTCAAAACGCTACTGAAACCTATTTTCAGATTGCAAATTACCTATTGTAAATGCTGTAAACGGAAGTTCTAAACATTCTTACGGAATACGCTGGTCGCTATGGCACCCTTCATGCAGCATTCAAGAAAAAGGTCTATAAAAATAATAAAAACAAAACGCCTTTAAACGCCCCCCCCCCCCCCCAGTGTTCTACAATCTGCACATGCTGACATTGCAACCATCTCCTTCCTCTCTGACGGCCCCGGATGACTGGGGTTTTGTGTCTTAACTTGTTTGGCAGTGAAGCGCCAGGAGCTCTCTGACTGCGCTGGGTTTGGCTCTCGTAAATTAGAGCCACGTCCCCTCAGGCAACCCACCCACATGCATCAAGAATCCTGCCTTTTCACATACTGCAAACCTGAAGCGCTGTGTACACAGTCTTTATTAGACCAGACACAAACGCAGACTTCTGAAGGAGTCTTGTACAGCGTTAATCCGACATTCACTGTGTCTACAACAGATTTTGAGCACGAATACACAAAGACGAGCCAAAGACCTACTTCTGCCCCATTTGCTCACCCTCAGGTTTTTATTCTGTATGCATTTTTTTAACATAAAGGACAATATTTGGAAGACAATCAGCAAGCAAACAGATCTCGACACACATTTACTGTCATAGTTGGAAAAAAAATCTGTAGCGGTAAATGAGTGCTGAGATCTGTTTGGGTACTGACATTCTTCCAGATATTTTCCCTTGTGTTAAGCAGATCAAACTAATTTATACAGGACTAAAAAAAAGCTGAGGGTGAGTAAATAAGGGCAGAATTTTCATTTTTGGGTGAACTATCCTTTTAAAGTCCATGACGCTCTCGCTTCTACTTAAGGCTTGAGTTAGTTTTTCTTTCTTTATTTATTTTTTAAATAATTTATCAATTTGCTTATTTATTCATTCATTCATCCATTCATTTATTAATTCTTTCATTATTTGCAAATAGAGAAGGTTGCCTGGTAATGTTCATAGAATATGAATATCTAATATTCTAAAATGTTTTATTTTGTACTTTTTCATTTTATTTATGATTTTGAATTGCATTATGTGGTCTTGATCTTTAATCCAACAACTTTTGATGTTGAAAAGCTAGAAAAGGTGACTTCTATTGAATTTTTATTTTTTTATGGCCTATAGTGGTATATTGTCTCGGTTGGTGTTGTAAATTATGATAGAAATACCTGGTAATAAACCGCCTGTGCCTTTTTCTGTTATTTTAAGGAGTAATTTATTTTTATTTTATTTCTTTTATACAATATATTGTTTCAAACTTTCAAAATGTCAATAAAGGCCACGCTACAGAGCATTTTCAATACCAAAAATCAACGTGTAATGCAAATCAAAAGTGTAAATAAACCAAAAAATGTTCGTTGACAGATAATTAACAGTGTCTTATCCAGTTGCTCTACTGTTGACAGGTGTTTTGTAGTCTGCAGCACCACACATGGTGGAGCTGATGCAGAGATTACTCTTTATATTGGAATCTGTCATCATGGTTTTTTGTTGACTATTTGCTTCTAAAGCTCTTAATGGCTGTGGTTATCATCTAGGCTTTGGTGAAGCTGATGCTTTGAATTACTGGTTAAATTGCACAGTATTTGAAGCCCTCAGTGCTGAAATGGACTGAAATAGCTGCTGTGAGAGTATGTGTCCTGGTGGATCAGGTAGGCTGTGTGTAATCACTGTGAATAGTAGAGTAAATAGTGTAAAACATCACTTTTCTTGTGTGTAGATCTTGTTTAAGATTGACTTCTGCTCAGATAGAATGGTGTGCAACAGAATGAGGGTCAATCTGAAATGAATGCATAGCAAATTACAAACAATATTATTTAGCAAAGATGATACATAAAAAATATAATTATATATATATATATATATATATATATATGTATATATATATATATATATATATATATATATATATATATATATATATATATATAATTATATCTTTTATGTATCATCTTTGCTAAATAATATTGTTTGTAATTTGCTATGCATTCATTTCAGATTATAGATTATATATATATATATATATATATATATATATATATATATATATATATATATATATATATATATATATATATATATATATATATATACTCTTTAAACTTTATTATCATATGTATCAAAATAAATAAGATTAATATTGAAGACACAACAAAGTCTGTTCATTAAAATTAGGGGTTAGATTTTGTTTATTTTTTTAATGTGAGTTAAACATTTCATTGGCATGTAATTGTTTGTGTAATGGATCTAATGAACTGACAACTGTTTTTTCCCATCTGTTTATGGTTACTTAAGACATAACCGTCTGTCTACATGTCATCTTTACATAATTGTGAACGTATTTGACCATTCGAGAGCAAAGATAAACGAATTCAGTAAAGCATTCTGTCTAGAGAGATTTCTGGCTTTTCTGTTGGCATAAATACATTGTTGACTTTTCCCACCAGCAGCTTATTGCAACCTTTTTTTTTAATTCTTTTTTTTTTTTTTATAAAGCATGAAGTATGTCCTACTTTTTATTTTTCCCCATCATTTGTCTATATGAATACATATTATATATAGCAATGTAGCCTATACGTCAACGATAGACATTTAATATTATTGCTGTTGACAAACCCTACTTCAAATGAAGCCTTGGTCTAGTCTAATCTGATCTAGTCAAGGCCTGTTTCGATAATTACCATATTGACTTATTGTCTAGTTTTCGGTGATTGAGTAATTGCTGCCTGTTTTGGACAAAAATGTCACCAATAGGGATGTCAGTTTCCACAAAATCTCAAAATCAGTCGTTATTTAAATGACTAATCAATTAATTGATTCGTTCTTAACATTAGTGATGCAACATGCATGCACAAGTGGCACATTGTCACCTGGATGACAGTATTGTGTATTTTGTGTGTGTTGTGTTTTTCTATTAGCATTTTTTTTTTTGCTTAACTTGCAGTGCATTTGAGCTCTCAGTCACTATGGAAAACCAATATTCGTGCCATATTTTTTTGTGATTGGGTAAAGGATTATGTCATTTAATTATTATTAAACTCATGCGTGCCTACTTAAAATCTCCCACCAATCCTGCTGTACGTGGTCTGCATGGAAATCACGTGTACCTTGAAACCGAACACCTCAATGACGCCCATGTTTAATTGACCATCAAAAAGGTGCTGATTTAAAAGGAATATTTTAAATTAATTAATTAATTAATTGATTCGTTGTTTCTATCCCTAATAAAATCTATAGAAATAGTTAAGCATCCTTACGAAATACTGGTAGTTGCAAAGTAATTGTAGCTTCTAGCAACTCTACAGTATTATGTTTTAGGCCACTTTCAATGGTGATCAAATGTTTTGCAGGAATTTTTTTTATTTTTTATTTCAGTACCGTTTTTGTACCGAACCGGCTATTTTTGATAATAATAGTTAATATACTTTTCTAGTATCAGTGGCATAAATTGATTTTAATATGAGTTTAATAGTGATACAATACAAAATATGCATAAACTGCGATACACTGTTACCGAATAAATTCCAGTATGCACATTTAAAAAGACGTGTGATTTTCATTGAGTGTTGACATCGTCTTCTGAGACACAAGTTTATAATTTTTTATACAAGAAAAAGACTGAGATGCAGAAAAATCTACCTTCTGCCACTTTTCCAAATGATCAACTAGAAGTCAAGTTATAATGTGTTGCTCTTACAACTGGAATGGACGTCAAGACTTTTGTCAGATAGTGTAAATCTTTTACACCATATTACAGTTGTGCAGAAATTATTATTTTTTTGCTTATTTGTTTATCGTTTTTTAAAGACAATAATTCCACATAAAGACGTTCTCCAGCAGCCCTAAATCTACAAATTAATGTGCAATTGGACATGAATTGGGTTTATAGCCTCAAGTTATTTTGTTTACAGGCCACACACACTCTCAAGTGTGTCGGGCCTTCTCAGAGGAGCATGAACACACTGAAGGCCATGGGTCCAGTGACAGCCATGCAGTATTGATGGAGAACTTTCCTTTAAGCCCACACACACAGGCCTTTCATTGAGTAATGCGAGAGCGTGTGTGAATAAGAGAGAGTGAGTCGGACGCACACACGTGATGGGGTCTGCTCTCACATTTCTCTCACTTGTGTTTCCTCACTCGAGTGTATGTGTGCCACAAGCAGCACTCAATGACAATAGACAGAACTGTCCAGTTCTTCCCTGTACCATTAAACAAGCTTATATCATGAGGTTTTATTCAAAACCGTCAGCTCCTTCCCCATTGGTTGTTCATGATGGGAGCAGGCTTGTGATTTAAGCCCACAGTCTTGCAAGTCAGCATAGAAGGTGCCGGTGGATGTTTTAATGACTGTGTTGATGGCTTTTGGCCCTACTGACTGATCGACCCCTGTGGCTGTTCTGATGAATCACCATGTCCTCAGCTGTCAATGCTTTACTGTGCTGGACACTTATATAGGTTTTAGTTTTCATCTACGTATCTGTTCTGCCGTTATTTTTAGCTGCGTATAAACCATATGCAACATACTGTTAGAAAGAGATATTTTTTATTTTAACTTTTTTTTTTTTCCATGGGAGTCGGTTGCTCTAACAAGGAGGCTAAAGACTATGGCCTCTACTGTCTGTCAGAAGAGCATCTTTAGAGGTCAGAGGAATGAGGATTACCTACATAGCACTTTGCTAGCTGGACCCCATTACACTCAACCCCTAAACCTCACTTCCATCCTTGACGAGCCCCCATGTGTAACCCACTGGTCTTACTGCACCCAACCTGGTCTGAGCTGGGATCGAACCACTTAGCACTTAGGCTTGCGCGGTTTACCGGTACTTCGTTTGCACCGCGATTCTCTAACAAAAAATATAGTGACGGTGCCACCGTAGTTTGTGAACAGTAGTAGCGTCATTAACTGTTCTACAATATGCAAGTCACAAAAATGCTCAACATTTGTGCCAGAAAATAATCAATAGACCAATTTTAATATTGCAATAACAACAAAATAGTTACAGTATACAATAAAGCAGAGAAAGCCTTTAAGAGAATTTAAGAGAGCACTGCAAGTTAGAGGAGTTAGTTACCCCCAAAAAGCTAAATTCCAATACCTTGAGACCTTCGTTCATTTTCAGAACACAATTAAAAATATTTTCAATCAAATTCGGGATGTCCTCTATAGATAGCAACAGTTGTAAAATGTTCAGAGTGCAGAAAATAGGACTAATAATTTTGTCAAAACATTCCATGTGACTTCAATGATTCAACTGTTATCATACAAAGATGCAAGAGCACTTTTTGTTTTGACATAATTTAAGTGTATGTACTGTGTATATTTATAATGTGTTATAAATACTTTCATAAATATAAGAAAATGTTTATTTACATTTAGAAATTAAATGTGTGGGTTAATGATTCTAATTATATATAAATATAGATGTCTCCGTAACAAGTAATTCTGTTTATCACATTTACATAATACACACGCAAACTTTTATTTTGAATACATCTAAATCATGATTATTCTTTGGCCAGTGCTAACATTAAGGAATGTCTGTAGAATGTGAAAAGTATAAGAGCTCAAACGTACTGCAAGTTAAAGGGGTTAGTTACTCTGAGAATCTAAATTCCAATACCCTGAGACCTTCTTTCATCTTCAGAACACAAATAAGAATATTTTCAATTCAATTCGAAAGATCTCTGATCCTCTAGTGACTGTTGTGAAAAAAAGTGCAGAAAATGGAACCAAAAACAATGTAAAACATTCTATGTGACTTAAATTATTCAAATGTTACTGTAAGAAGCTGCAAGAACACTTTTGTGCACAAATAAAGCTGAAAGTCAGAATTATTAGCCCCCTAAATTATTAGCCCCTCTGTTTATTTTTCTCCCAATTTCCGTGTAATGGAGAGAAGATTTTTTTCAACACATTTCTAAATATAATAGCTTTAATAACTAATTTCTAATAACTGATTTATTTTATCTTTGCCATGATGACAGTAAATAATATTTTACTAGATGTTTTTCAAGACACTTCTATACAGCTTAAAGTGACATTTAAAGGCTCAACTAGGTTAATTAAGTTAACTAGGCAGGTTAAGGTAATTAGGCAAGTTATTTTATTACGATGGTTTGTTCTGTAGACTATGGAAAAAAAAATTGCCTAAAGGGGCAAATAATTTTTTCCTTAAAATGGTTTTTAAAAATGTAAAACTGCTTTTATTCTAGCCTAAATAAAACAAATAAGACTTTTTCCAGGAGAAAAAAATATTATCAGACATACTGTTAAAATTTCCTTGCTCTGTTAAACAAAATTTGAGAAAATTTAAAAAATAAAAAAAAAAATAAAATGAAGGGCTAATAATTCTGATTTCAACTGTACATGATTTGCCAGTGTAGCCTAACATTATTTCTATGTATTACCCAAGTAGGGCAGTACAATATTGGAAAGAAACAATTCAATATGAATTTGATGTGCAATTCCATAACTAAGCATTAGTTTCACCCTCATGTCATTCCAAACCTTCCAGAACCTAGGTCATCTTCGGAACAAATCAATCCAAGTCATTTTATTGGTTAAACTATAATCATATGAAGCTCTAAACTCTCATTTGTGCCCCCAAAAAACTCCTGTAAATATGATTGTCAGGGTGCACATTTACTATGGCCAGTACAATGTATTCCAAGTCCAATTTGCAAAACAAAGAATTGGAGTGTGAAGTAAGAAATGTGATTTAGGCTAGTAAGTAAAAGAACGATCATTCTGGATTTGAAATGTAAATATTTATACTAAAATGTGCTTTAAAAGTGCGGATATGCTAAGTTTATATTGAAAGAATTATTAGTTATCTGATTATCTAAATGAATCAAGTGTTTGAATAATATTTGAACTCTCTGCAGAGTTCATAGAAATGACATTTTCTTGCCTCAAATATTTAGCCTGGAGTGCGTAAGGCTTTAAATAGAAAGTTTCTGTTGATTAAGCGTGTGTCCTTGTCTACCTCCTGTGCCTTCAGTATCTGCAGGAGAGCCTGTGGTCGAGACTCGCACACACAGACTGTGGCTCCTGGACAGACAGTATTGCATAAGCGTGCTAATGAGGACTAGATGTGACAGTCTGGCTCTTTCAGGCCACAGTGGTGCCCAGGTCAAGCTACTTCAACTCTAAATAGATCTTTATATATTTGTTGTTTGTGCCTGGTTTTGATTTTGAGCTGCTCATGTTCAGTTCTGGCTGTAATCAGAGTAATTTTCTACCCCTAAAAGATGCATTTATCATTCATTTGAATACTTTAATACTTGTTTTATTTTATAATTTTCTATAAACATTATATTTTATAATTGGAATAAATCTATAGGATTTGTGTGATGGTGAAATAAATAGTTGTTTAAAATGAGTGCTAACTCCTAAGAGTATTGGTTATGTGTATGTTTAATAAATCCTATATATTACATTAATTGAATTCTATTTTATACATTCTGCGGTGTTAATGCTTGATTTTAAGCAGTTTTATTAGGTCATGTGGGTATTTAGTTCATTAACAGAGCTAGATTTGCTTGGGAATTAATTTCGACACCTGGAAACGCTGATTATTTGTTTGGAAAGCTTCAGCAAAAATAGGTGATAATGCACACCGGATGCTTGCCCAAAAAATAAACATAATATGTTTTTCAGCCTCATGTTGTTTTAAACTTTTAAAGGGCACTTATTATGCTCCTTTTTCAAGATGTAAAAAGTCTCTGGTGTCCCTAGAGAGTGTATGTGGAGTTTCAGCTAAAAATACCTCACATATTGTGTTTGTAATTCTTTGAAATGGCCCCTTTTAGTCTTTGATCCAAATCGTGCCATTTTGGTGACTATTTTGGCAGGTATGGTGAAAGCTATGTAATGTAATGGCTGCTTGTCACTCAGGGCTGTCTATGCTAATGAAGAAGACATCGTCACTGATGTGCGGGACTTTACCTTTCCCATGACGTGTACAATGGCAGAATGTTAATCGAAGAGTTTCTGCCGGTTGTCTTTATGAAGTGTGATTATAAAAAAAGAACAAATTTTTTAATACCATTAGAGGTTGGATCTATTCACACACTGTTGCTAAACAACTGTTTATAATTTTTTTTTTTTTAAAGGACATTTAGGTGAACAAAATCCTCCAGCTGATGTTTAAATCCCTAAGTACACCTTGTTTAAATATAGATTTTTTTTATAAAGAGTTGACTCTAAGTCATTTAAATGATTTGTTGTTCATCTGAATCCTTTGTCTGATGTATCGACATCAACATGGAACAGTACCAAAGATGAAGTGCCAGATCTGGTAAAACGTGAACGTGCCTTTCCCTTCAGACAGTAGCATGTGGGAAACTGATCATGACTGAAGATGATTCAACATTAATAAGTGAACGTTCTGGTGATTAATGCAATAATCTACCCTGTAACTGGGGATTTGTTGGTCGTTTGTTGAAAGAAGGATTAAAAAAGACCTGATGTATGGGACTTCGTCAGAGCTTGACAGAAACGCTATTAGTACACAGTTTATGGACCAGTATCTTCCTCCATTTCACAAGCTTGATTAATAAGGTTGTCTCCTTGTTTTTTTTTTTTTTTCTAACTTGCAAAATATGTATTTAATTGTTTTTTGTTACTTGTAATCACTCCCCATGGCTTGAACAGTATCTGGTTAACTCTTTATATTTATATATCGCAATCGAAAACCATGTTAAAAACGCGACGTATATCGCTTTCTTTACAGATTTAAATGCGTTTGTGAGCTCGCTGTCCTTTGCCGTTTGTCGTTGCTTTGGCCTCAATCAGCTGTGTTCAAGTTTCAAAATAGTTCAGCTTTTGCCACTGTGTGGATTAATACTGAATGTGTGTCATTGTTTTTACTTATGATTAAGAGTAGAGTAATATGCTGGTGTTTAACTGCTTTGCACTCCTGCTTGGGCTCACACATACACTCTGCACTCTGACCACTTCAACAATGCTGATAAGTAGGCCCACACGGAATCTGCGCGTGCAGAATTCCGCAGATTTTCCACAGATTTTCCGCAGATTTCTGCAGATTTTTAGCCCATCATTAATTCTTTTTATTTACTTGAGCAAATGTGTAAATCTGATTTCATTCAGTTTTTATTCAGTAATTTATTACTTTTTATTTAATATATTAAGGTTTTAGTTATGATACTCCGCTGGATACTCCCAAAATAATTCCGCAGAAATTCGCAGATTTTTACCTAAATTTTCCGCAGAAATAGCAAAAAACGTCCGCAGATTCCGTCTGGCCCTACTGATAAGCCATGGTGACCTTTTCTCTCTGTCTTACGCTGAATGCAGTCAACCAATCACCTCTGACTAGGTAATCGCACCAATCAGCGCAGATTAGCATCGCGCTAAGGAGGGGTTTGGAAAAAAATGAATTGCTAATCAAATCATGTCAAGTCATTGGTATAATTAGGTCAAAATAAATGCATATTATAAGACAGTGAAAGGGTTTTTGACCTTGCATGCATATCAGTCTGTTGTTTAAAACCCCCAAAATAAAAACAAACACTTTTTAATGCGAAGTAGGGGCTTTTAAAACCACTTCTAAAATTGATTTTTGCATAATAGGTCATAGGACATAGGTCCCTTAAGTCTTGAATCAGATGAATACAATATATATTTTGACATTTCTTGTCCCACACAGTAATAGTCAATGAGGTCCAGATGTTTCATGTTGTAAAAGCGTTACTCATGAGGATGAAAAAATGACGCTATACTTTTATTTAAGTGAGCCGTATCCCTTTAAATGTGCTCACTAGTCACTTGGCAGACCGCATAGTTCTCGTATGACAGAGACTGACTCATATCTTTCAATGCTGAGGTCATGAAAGAAGTTTTATCAAAGCGTCGTTGTATCACACCAAGGTCACATGAACTTAATCAAAAAATGCAGCATTCTGATTAAAAGCCTTCCTGGGTTTCTTCTGCTTTTTTGGGGTTTGTTTTGCAGCCGAACCCAAACGTAGGAGCTTTGTTTGTTTTGAGGTTGGTTGTCTCTCATTACCTGGAATGAACCCTTTTGAGAGCAGCCACTCCCTCGGTTTATGTAATAGAGGAGAGTGAGGCTTTATTGGAAATGCTGGACACAATGATTTTGGCTTTTGATGGATGAGAGTTTTGGCAGGAGAGTTCAGCAGCGTCTCAGTTTGGGGATGTGGCAACACTGAGATGAACAAGTGTTTGCTTTTACAATGCTGGATTATATTGCCCTCTGATGGCCATTTTGCACAATGTCAAAGCTAAGCAGGTTTAGATTACATGGAAGAAACAGAGAAGCAAAAAAAGATGGTTTGGGGATACTCAAACTGTTTGCTGTTTGTTCATATGAACTCGAACAACACTACTCTTGAGTAACTTAATTATGTTCAATCCACTTAAATTTGTAAAAACTAACAAGCTAGCTCATTTTTTTTTTTTTATTGTGTACAACTGCACTAAAAAAAATGACTCATTGATTTACTCCGTTAATGTTTTTAAGATAACTGGTTTATATGGCCTGTTTAAAGAAATTAAGTTGAACATACTACATTTCATTTGTTTAAATTCAACCCATATAAATTCTTCGCGACCAGTTACCTTAAAAGTTTAAAGTTATTCTTATAAAAAATTTTCAGTGTGTTTATTTAATTATATTTTTTTATTAAAGTTTATTCTTTATTAAATGCTTCATTCTTTTTTTATCTGTTTTTTGTTATCGATTGAATTTTAATTTAAATTCTAATTGAAATTCTTATTTGTCTTTTAGTTTATTTAGCAGTGGTGCAATAAAAGATCCCATCAGGATTCAAGTATCTTGTAGTGATCCGTTTTTACCGGTTTGATCAGCTGTATATTTTCTGTCTTGCTTTTTTTCTTTTTTCTTTTTTTTTTTTTTTGGTGAGAATTTTGCAACGGCAAAATGTTTTATTAATTTGTTTGTTTTTACACTATTTATATAAAAACGACAACACACAATGCAGTTGTACCCTGGTTTC